>NW_008658853.1:0-24135 GCF_000695815.1 Acanthisitta chloris
CGAGAATAGTACCAACAATCATTTTAAAAAATATGCTTCTTTTTACTTTTACTTTATCTTTCCTGCTGCATCTCCCGGCCGCGCAGGGCGAGCGGGATCCCCCCTGCCCACCGCCCCAGCCGTCGAGGAGATGCCCCAGTGCCATCGGTCCCGCGTTTGAATGCGGGCAGAGCTCTCCGCACAGCGGCACCGTGCGGGGCACGGTCACCCCCCTCCCGCGCTGGATAGGCACAAACTTAATCCGCATCGAAATCAAGCCTTTGCCAAATAACTTCAACCCTTTTCTTGGTTCTTAACTGCCCCTCTCTGTTTTAAATGCCAGCAGCAGCATTTGAGGCTGCAACTTCTTGTAGTGGTGGATTTCCCAGGCAGGGCTGTACACGGGAGGTAAAGGATTTCCCTTCATTGTTCTGAAATTCCCCTTCATAATTTCACGCTCCTGGTTCTGCGAGGGAGCACGCCACAGAGCAGTGTGTTGGGCTTTGCTGAAGCTGCTGGAATCGCGCTGTGCCAGGTTTGGAGTCCACTCTGAGCTCTCCCTCCCCAGGGAACACAAACCCACCCTGGGCATCCTCTCCCCTCGAGTCGCTCCTGGACCTTCTGCTTTTCCTTCAAGCCGGTTCAGAATCAGACTTGATTTCTACAAGCCAAGCAGAATCTGACCTTTCAAAGGGGGTGACAAGTGACAACGCACGACGCCCAGACAGCTGCAGCCTCGGAGAAACTCGGGATTTGATCACAGCCCCCCGCTCCCCATTCAGCCCCACACCAAAAGCGTAAGTCGGTGACTGATGCACACAAACTCTCCTGAAAGCCTCTTTCCACCCAAAAGGTGGCACTGATGAGCTCACACCAGCATGTTAATGGCCTTGGCTTTACTCCGACACAGGACCTGCTCTCTACTGCTCCTGAGCTTTTCTCTCCACGTGCATGTGCTTTTTCTGCACCTTCCCACACCACTTCACAGTGAAGCACACTCAGAAATCCTCATTCTTGTGCTTGGATGAAAGCCCTGGCAAAGGCCACATCTGAGGTATCCCTTTATCAATCCATTCTCCATTCTACTCCCTACTGCTTTTGGCATCTTCTTGCTTCAAATTTGCTTGAACTCAGGGAAAAAGTCAAGCCAGTGTCAGTTTGGGACATGAAGCACAACCAAATCACGATTATGCTTTAATCATACAAGTAAGCACCCCAGTCCTGGCAAATGGTGTGACCTGAGTGACCCACAAGCCACAGGCAGTCACCACCAAGGTGCATGACCCACAGAGGACATCTTTAGGCTCCTTCAACCTGTGTCAATGTATTCACACATTCTATATTGAATAGGTTGTGCAAAACAAAGCTTCCTTCTAGAGAAGATGGAGAGACCAATATACCAACACGGGATTGAATTTAAGCTCAGAGAAGAGCTGTAAAGCATTTTGATACTTTGGGAGATGGCACAGGGAGCACAGAGCAGCAGCTCAAACACTTGGGATATATTTATACATGAAATCCAGGACTCCATGCTACCAATTCCTAAGGTAATAAGTAATATCCATAATAAATCCAATTCTTCAGAAAAATTTGTTAGTCCCTGAAAGTCTTGCCAACCACCAAATCTGACACTACACCTTTTATCTGTACAATACAGGTGAGGTAGCAGGAGCACAGAAACCTCTCCAAGGCCAAAGACACACCATCAGGGCTGCAAGGTGTAAATCAAAGTCAAACCTGGCCCTGACATGGAATGGATGTTCTCGTGTCCACTCGTTCTCAAACCCAAGGGCCCTAATATTGAGCCTAGAGCTCACATCCCTTTTCCCCCACCTTCCCAAGAGATTTCACCAACATATAAGCCACGTATCAGCTCCCCACTCTTTCTGCATTCTCCCAAGCTGCAAATCCAACCTACAGGAAGTAAAAGTGCTTTTCCAAAAAGGTCTCAATAAATTCTTTCTACTGTTTTACTCAATAGGCATGTCGAGAGCAGTAGTAGACACAGGCAAATGCAAAACAAATGCTGATGAAAGGACAAACTGTGTCTGTATCAAAAGGCTCCATCTAGCCATGTCCCTATGGTGTCCCCATAGCACAACCCACCATGCTGTGCCACTGGCTATAAAAGCAGTGAAGATCTGAATTAACCCCCTCAGGAGGGGGAGGAGGGGCAAGTAATGTCCCCTCCCAAATTGCCATTAAACCCACCTGACCTGACAAAATGCTGCATTTCTGAACCAAGGAGGGCACTTGTGACCATGATGGGGGTAACCATGAGGATTATATGCCTGTATGCACAGCCAGCACCAGGAAATGCTGGCCAAAGAGCCCTGTGCTGCCCTTGAACCAGCCACATCCTGGCAGAGCTTAATATAGGTGGGAAAACAGCACCAGGCCAGGGAATGTCCATTGCAGCCTCGGAAACAGGTGGCAGTGGTGAGGCTGCTGCCTTTGCCTGCCCCATCAAAAGCTCCACAGTGTGAACCTGTGTGCCTAAACCAGTACTTACCATCAGAAAATAGTCTCTCCTCTCTCCATCATGGTTCAGCCACAAGCAGCACATTATTCACAAGCATCTGAAAGGGAAACACCAATATTCAAGCAGTTTCAGACTTTCCAAATGCAGTCCCTTCCCCCCTCCAGATGCCTGATTTGCCAAGGTTTAGTGTCTGTAAATTTAAAGCTACTGAGTTTTTCCTGCCATCTTATTTTATTCTTCCCTCAATGCTTTGTAAGAAATACCCAAGCACCAAAGGAGTCAATTTATGACCTATATTTCTGAGCACCAGCTCCAACAGCCACACAAAAACATCAGAAAAATCTCACTTCTTGTTTTGTCCAAGTGGATATTGTTTCATCCGTCAGAGCTGTAGAGGGTAGTATGGAGGGGATACCAACCCTGCCACCCATGTGCTGTGTTAGACACCCTCCTGGGAGGCCAGGAAATAAGCACCAGTGGTAGGAGGAGGATGCACTGCAGCCAGATGAAGGTGGCTGTGTGGAGCAAGAGTGCTCAGTGAAGGCTACCAGTGCTTGGCTTTTCCCTGCATGGTGCTGGAGTTGTTTATCCCCCTGGCACGACTGCATGCTCCACTGCCACATCCCACTAATACTGGTTACATGGCAGCTCCAGGCTGAGGGCTCCTCCCCCTCCCTCCTTGAGAGAACAAACTAATAGGAGATTTAAATGCATGAAATTGTGTCTGAGGAGCCAGATGGGCCAGGCAAACCCTGATGTAAAATAATGCCACAGCATCCTCCTGAAAGAGACTGTGACCTCAAACGTCTCCCCAAATTATGTGTAAAATGCATTTAGCACTTCCCTCTGAAAGCAACCAGCACATTCCTCACACAGGGAAGGAGTTAAAAACCAAACAAATAAATACAAACCTTCATCAACACAGACAGTCTCTAACAAAACTATATATAAAACATGATTGATGCTGATTAATTGAAACCCACCCATCACTTTGTTTTGGGGGAAGAAAAACACAGTGTTTTTATTTCACCTTGATTTCCACTCTCCAGATTGAGGGACTAGAGACACATGGCCGAATTTGCTGGATTCTACATTGTTTTGGTCTGAAATCACAAAAAACCCACAGGAGTCGGTATGGAAGAGGCATCTCTGTAGCACTTCATCAGGACTGCAGTGACCAGTCCTCTCTCCCTGGTTCCGTAGGAGCCTTTCTTGGCCCCAGCCAATGTCATGAAACTTCTGCAGCTCCCTTGAAACTCATCCCAGATCTGTCCAAAACTTGGATCGAGCTCATAAACCTCAGACAAGTTTTAAGCTGATAATAAATTAAGGTACAAAGTGAATATTTTCTCCTCCTGGAATCTGTTATTAAAAGCCCTGAGTTTCCGAAGTGGACAAATAGTTCCTAGCTGAGTAATTAATTACCTTCCCATCTCCTCTCAATGCTGCAAGCCATCCATTAATGGATACCAATCATCCAGAAGGCACTTAGTACCTGATCATTTTTCTTGAAATTTTGGGGGTGGTGGTATTTTATCAATTTATTTTAACAAGAACTGCTTGCCTTGTACCTCAGTTGGAAGCAGCTTGTTCCAGATACTTGACATTTGGAGGTCAGGATAGATATGGGTCTTGTGATCTCTCTTCATCCCTCACAGAGAAATGCACAACTTGAAATGATGTCACATTTTGAATCCTGTCACTGAAAAAAAAATTTCCTTTTTTTCTGGGGGGGAAATAAATAAATCAGCCATTCAAATCTGTCTGGGAAGAAGCAATTCTAAATTTCTGATTTATTTCTTTGAGGAGCCTTTTCAGCCAACTCTGGTTTGGAGCACATCAAGAAAAACCCAGACATTTTGAAGCTGAATGAAACACTTCAGAGCAGTGCCCTTAAAATCTAGAAATAAGCCCCCCAACAAAGCATGAGTGACACTTGGATCCAATAAAGTTACAGGTTTGCTCCTTGACTGCCAAGTTTCTGGGAGCACCCATGCTTCTGCTCACTCTTGCACAAGGTGGGGGGCAAATCCCAGGTATGGAGGGATATGAGCATGAAAATCATGTGAAAAAAGCTATGAGGAGCAGAAGGCAGAAAGGAGCTTCTCTTGTGCCATACAGGCTTTAAAGTGATTTATTTTTAGACTGCAGTTTGCTGCTAGAGCCTCTCATCCATAGCTTTTAAGGCTGTTACTGCTGAGGTCTCACCTTGTCTTAGGTTAAAGTGATGCTACACCAAATCTGGGTCTCAGCAACACACCACTGCAGAATATAACAAGTCCATTATATACCACTTTTGTATGGAGATACCAAATTTATAGGTTGTCTACAAAATCTTCTCTCTTTTACCCCTGTAATTGCCTTTTGTAGAATTCACCAGGCAAGGGCAATAATTCAAATAACCTCTGTTTCCCACTAACCTAAGTGTTAATCCTAGGCTGACTCCTGTGCTTCAGCAAATCTCTTCTGACCTTGCAGGGCTAAGTATGATGCTGTTTAAGAAACTCTGCCTGTTTGAATCAGAGGCACATGGGTGAGAGCACATCAGCCCATGAGGCACAGAGAGCCCCACACAGAAGCATCATTTCATATTTTGTCACCCTTCTTTGCTACTTCAACACTGTAGTCACAGCTATCTGCTGTGTATATGTGACCATGGCAGGTGTGTGATATTTTGCAACTGTACGCAACAAAGACTATCCAAGGAAATTCAAAGCTGATCAAGAGAAGCCAAGATGAGAAAAAAATTAAAGACAAGTTTGAGTTAAGATATGGATTTAAGGAGCTTGTTTCTCCCCATGCAGACTGCTAATGGGACACAGATCCAGGGGGATGAGAGTTAATACCGACTGAGAGGCTGTCTCTTAATGCCAATGTCACAATAAAGCTTCACTTTTTTCCTGCCCATTCTTAGTCCTGACTCTTTTTGCTGTAATTTTTGTGAGGCAGAAAATTCTGATTTCTGGACCCACTTAGTGCTGAGGGATCACAAATGCAGCATGAGCTTCCAGGCAATACTGCAAGGCAAGTAATAAAATATTTATCCTCAATTGCCTTCTGTGCTTGTATGCTCTGCACAGGAAAGCATCACAAGTACAGCTACCAATTTAGCATTGGCGTCTTCAAAAGGAAAAAAATCAAGCTGTCATATCCACATCTCTCTCAAAAACAAATGTTTTCACACCCTGACCCATCACAAGACATTTTCATTTCTTACATAATAATAATCCTTAAAAAGTCAGATTTCAAGCCAAAAGGAAAATAATTGTAGGTGATAACAAAGGTTACATAGCTTAGAAGACAGGAAGGCCTTTTTCCACAGTGACATTAACCAAGGTGCAACCTTGATATATAACAAGTCATATGATGCTCAGACCTGAGTCCCAAACTCACCTTCAGGAAACCTGAAGATTCATGAAGCCTCAGCATGTGAAGGCACAGCTTGGTTTTGGAGGATGAAAGCAGCACATTACCAGTCATGAAGCAATCCTCACCCACATTTCTTCCCTTCAGCCACCAAATGTGAAGCCCATAAATTCCTAACCCCAACTCGTTTCACCCATTTTTTTAAGAGTGCTACCAAAGCTACAGCCATTTTTCACTTGACACCAGGATCTTTAGCTATACAAGTGCTTTCTTGCTAGCTTCTGGAAAAGCTCTCTTGATGTGCAAAGCTCTGCATGTCTGCCTGAACTTGTCAAGTCTCCAGTGTTACCCAGACTGGGACTATTGGTGCTAAAACAAGGCTCCCTGACACTCTTACCATTAACTACACCAGAGCTAACTCTCCAGGAAAGATCAGCATGTCCTTTTCCAGGCAGTAAGCAGGAAAGTTGTTATAAACTCTAATGGCAGCAAGGAAAACAACCTCATACGATGCATTTCTCCCTTGCAGATACAGGGGGAGGGAAGGACCAGGTGCCTGTATTTACCAGGTGGCGGAGGGAGCTAGCTCCTCCTGTGGGGGTGGTGGCAGAGTTTCTCCAGCAGCAGCACATGGAGCCCAAAGACCAGAAATCCCTGGAATGATGTGCTCTGCAGAGCATCTCCTCCACAGCCAGTTCTCAACAGCAGCGACTGACATCCGGCACTGATGCCAGACCTGCTGCTGCCTTTTTCCAGAAATACCAAGGCACAACCCATCCCTGCACCCCAGAGCCCTCCAGACATCCTTTCACTGGGCCCCTGCACAGCACAGCACGGTGCTTTCCTCCAGCAGCCAGCAGAGGCTTCACCAGCACACGAACACAACTGAAATTGTTCCAGAGGATGCTCAGGTGCAAAGGGCTGCTGGGTGGTGGTGGCAGGAGAAGAGGACAGCTGCTGAACACTTGGTCACCTGATAGCAAAGTTGTCAGTCCTCTTCCCAGTACTGCTAGACCAAGGGACACATCGTTTATGTTTCTGGCCCATCACATCCCAGTGAAAATTAAACTGTTTACTAGCTAACAAAGGAGTTGTCTGGGAATTTTGGTCCATTAACCCCTTCATGCCATGCTCTGGGGTTTTCTTTTGTTCAAGTCACAGAGAAATGTGTGGCTGGGCAATCCTCAGCTTGGGAGGAAAGGCACCATGCATGTGACCAGACTTTACAAAACACAAGATTTTACAGTAATGGCATTATGGTTGGGTATGAAACTGTAACAGAGAATTACACAGCACTTGTGTGTGTGTAATTTTGAGGTGGCTCAGAGCTGGTCACACAAACACAACTTCCCTCTTGACTCCATTGAGATAATGAAGGTTAAAAACGCTTAGTAAAAGACCTGTGACCTTGAAAAATGAATGCACTTTTTGCAGTGTGCCAGAATTGCTCTATTCTTCATCTCAGCAGAAAGCCTCCTGTGCTCCCCTCTGTAAGAAAACTGAGGCAAAGCTGCAGCTGGCCAGACCATGAAATGGGACAGAGGGTACCTCCACACCTCACCAGGGCACTGAGTGCTCTCAAGTGGAACAATGCTCAAAGGCACCAAGTGCACCCACAGAAAGCATGGAGAGGAGTTCCTGGAGTCTCAAGCTTTTATTGCAAAGAAGGAGAAATAAATAATCTAAAGGCCAAAATGATCAGAGATGAAACAAAGTGAAAGGCAGTGACTTCCCCTTCCTTGTAAGGTCAGAACTCATGTGTGGTGCTGGGACTTACTTCAATCCAGAGCCCTCCCTTGTGTCTCTGTGGGTCCCTGCCAGGACCACTGCCTGCAGGCAGGACAGTGCTCAGTGGAGGGGTTTTCCTTGGGGAGCAGAAGTGACAGTGATGGGGGGGTCCAGGTAAGACCTCATCCCACAGCCACTGCCCACCAAGCCTAGGGCACATTTTGAAAATCCTGCAGCACCCCCAGCTGAACCTCCTGCATCCCAAATCATGGCAGCAGGAGAAATGGCATGTTGTGGGAGCTCACTATGAGCTTGACTTTAAGCAAAATAACTATAGATGAGGCTCAACTTATTTTGTTGAGGCCCTTCTGAATCATCTGTCCCTTCAGCCAGATGATGCTCTATGTGGGCTCAGCTATGCTGTCAGGTCTCAGATCTCAGATCAGAAAGGATATGGGAAATCACTATGAACAGCTTCTAAGACATAATTTCACAGTTTTACAGAAGAGGTCATTATTCTGCATTACTGCATTTAAATATGTGATTTCAGTTGTGCATATACTTCATAATCTTTTTGCACTTGCCACTGATTCTGGCCTATTGTCTAACTCCTTAAAGTACTTTCGAAGACCTTGGTAATTGAAATGCTGAGGTAGAAAATTACAAGCAGGGAAATTCATGCCGAGAAGAGAAGTGAATTGACCTGGAAGGTCACATCCACCCGTGGCACAGCTGGAAGTGGGGTGCCAGCTCCTGCTGCCGAGGTCATTCTCCCAGGCACGAAGCATCCCTAGTCACCCAGAGGACATCTGAAATGGAGTGTTGTAAGCTTTTACAGAGGCAGTGGTCTTTAGAACTCAATAAGGCTTATAATTGAATTCTTTAAAAGGGTTATATTGTCCTCAGTAACTCATCACTTCCCTGGATTGGCTGTTTCATTTGCATTTTTCCCCTCATTTTGAGTAAGAATTGAAACCCAGCAATGTTGTAGTTTGCAATAAACAAATAAGCCTCAAATACATAAATAACTATTCACATCCTTTGTGCATATATTCAAGTATTTCACAAGGCACCGTGGTAGCCATTAGCACTTTCAAATGCTTTTTGAAGTAATGGATTGATTTTTTTTGTGTGTCCTTCACTGGAATTGATTCCCAAATTCCTCTCTGCTAATGAGTGAGGATTGGTGATAGCGGTCCCGTGAGGCAAAGTCCGCGTTCTCCTCGGTGAGCTGCCTGGTCTCCATGCCAACTGTTGCAAAGGATGGTGTCACCACAATCTGCTCCTTGGGAGATGGCCTTCTCCTGCAAACAGAGAAGCAGAGGTGCCTGCATCACCCTGTGTTTGTCATCCATTACCAACTGTGCTCTTGGCTGTGCAAACAAGGCAGGGTGCTCCCAGAAAAGGATAAATCCTTTTTGGTGCCTTTTGGAGGCACAGAGCTAATCTGAAAGCATTTTTCTTAGAAGGCACACAAAAAACTTACTCCCTTCCCCCAGCAAACATTGGAAAACATACATTTTCTTAACAAATAAGTTTCCTCTTTTGTTATTGACTATGGCAGACTCCTTCTACCCTGTGCAGGAGAAGAAGCAGCGTGAACCATTTCTGATGAAAAATATCCTTCTTATAGTTTCCTAAGATTTAGTGTACAATATTTTGTGTAACTCTTTTAAATAAAAGAGGAGATTTTCCTGCAATCTCTTTATCCCAGAGGCTGGTTTTAAGAAAACCCTATTGCACATCTTTAAATCAAACTGTAAGAACATACAGCACTAAGACCTTGTTGAGCACCTAAGAGGCTTAAAGGTGTAAAGAAGCCTTGGTTGCCTCCAACTCTTGAGGTCTAATGGGATTTCTTCTTTTTCTCCAAGTCATTAAAGTAACTTGCCTGGATTTCAAGAAAATAGAGCTTAGAAAAAAAACCTGTAAATTACTTCAATGCAATTTCTTGCAGCATAACAAAGATGGGCTTCAAAACAACACACCCAGCTCCCAAGAAGAGCCAAAGTTGTCTTTGTGCCAGTATGTGCACGAGCCTTGGCATTAGGATAAAGTCACCAAGCTGGCTGGCTGACCCAGAGATAGTACTTTTTGAGGAGAGAGAAACAGGATCAGTTTCTGCCTTGGGCACTCACCAGATCTCCCCTCAGCCCTCCTTGGCAGAGTCTTTGCTCATTGACTGCACTGACTGAAGTGCTAAGGACTGTGTCTGGTAACCCACAGAATAAAATCCCCCTGTGACAACAGCACCTCTACCCATGAGAGCTGGGGCTGCCTCTCCAGGAGGGATAGTTTTGCCTTTCCATATCTGGTAACTCTCCATGAAGCCTCATATCTTAACCAGCCTCCCATGAGATAGGACTGAGATGCACCGAAGGACAAATGGGAAGAAAATTCTGTTCTATCATCATAGATGCACCGAGCTAAAATGACCAGCCATGAATCCACCTGGACACTGAGATGGAAGCAGACAGAAGTGTTTTGCAGTCTTTGCTACAGCGTTCACTCACCCCAACAAAAAGCAACCCAGTAGATTGAGAAACTCAAAGCCCACTGCACTGCACAGAGGCAGAGGTGATCACAACCTCCTATGGGAAACCTAACATGATGGAATTAATAATTAATAGCACCAGAGCAGATTAACAGAACGAGTTAATAACTAGCCAAATGAAACCCTCAAAGTATTCTGGGAATCAAAACCCCAAGACCATGCTGCTGCAGTCCCATGCAAAGTCAATACTGAATGGTTCCTTCACTGAAGACTCTGTTTATTGTGTTTGCCCCATAGCTATTGCAGCTTCCCCACCCAAATTTCCTCTCTGACACTTGACCACAGCTGCCACAAGTGCCTGTTCCACCACTACTATAGTAATTTGCTTTCAGTGAATGGTGGGTGGAAGAGATGGAGTCTCCAATTTCTCATTGCCTGCCAGATTTTCCAGTTCAGCCTGAGCCATAAAGGTTGAGCACAGACCTTAAGATAAACCTTCAGACACCAAGACATGGTTATCAGCTGAAATGCTCACACACAAAGCAGAGGAGACTTCTGCTTTGTCACATACACAGCCAACCTTGTGCCAGGCTAATGGGAGCAAACAGCTATTTTTACCATTAATTGAGTATGCAAGAAGGTAACAAGCAAGCCAATTCTTTCACCTCTTTCTGTGCACATTAGTGGGTCACAGGAACAATGAGCAACAACAAGTGACTGGTACCAACCTGCACGAAGTGATCAAAATTGACTTAATCCAGCCAAAGAAACTGAAATTCGCTGCTGCTCCTATGGAGAAAAGGCACAAGAAGTCAGTATGCTGCTAATGCTCTCATAATAGCATTACACCACTGAATTTCTGCATAAAATATCAAGTCAACATGCTTGTTATTAGCCTGCAATACTCAAAGATTTCATGATGGTGAGAACAGTCCTGCAGTCTTCGTACATGCTGTGGCTTTTCAAGAAATGAATCCAAATTTCCCATGGAGAAGAGCAATCCCTTCCCAGCCAAACAACTTATTAAACTCCAGTAAAGCATGAGCAAAGCACAGACACCCACTGCAGTACCTTTTTCTCCCTGGACTGCAAAAACCATTCCCACTGAAGGGATGGGGAGACAAGAGGAGCCACTCAGCCAACTTCAGCCAGGGTGGCTGTGATCTCACCATTCATTCCCTCTTGTTTGACCCCACGGAGAGCTGGCCTAGCTTATTACACCTACACTAATTTTTTCCTATTTGTCTGTAGAGTTAGTTGCCTGCACTGACTCTCTGCAGGGGCAGGGAAGTGCCAGAGCTGGAAGCAAAAGCAACAGGAGAAGTTTATGGTGAGGGACAGGGAGAATAGAGACCCGTCAGCACCTGCTGGATTTGGCTTAGGCTATTGGGGAGGAAAAGAGAGAAGAAGGGATGTGTTCAGGGCATTTCTTCTTCCAAGGTCTTCATCAAGCCCTTAATCCAGCGCATCTCTGAGGCCAGTGTCTCCCAGCCTTTCTAGACAGAAGGGTTACTCAATCCTTTGAAGAACAAACTCAGAGATCATCGGAAACCTTGTGACCACAAAATAACATTCACTTACAGCCAAGTAAAAATCAGGCTGAACTTCTAACTTTTCTAACTTCTAACTTGAACTGAGTGTTCACTTCTAACCTTTTCATTGCCATGCACTGTTTTACTGTATGCATGTGGGAATGCACACGCAAAAGAAACCAAGAAAAAAAGCCTATAATCATGCTACTATTTCTCAAATCACCTTCCAAAATCCTCTACACTGATGGAGAAATTATTTTTGAAGTAATTTGGCAAATACTTCAAAAGCAGATTAGAAAGATCTAATACAGTGAATATACAAAGGCTAAAAAGACCCCAAGACCTGAAAACATTATTTGTGTTTTGTTTAATATATGGAGGCCATAAACAACATTGTTAAAACTTATATATGTTTCAGAAGATACAAATTAGCAACTACTACCCACAAGCTCAGCTCTTTTCTACTATCCCTGCAGATAAACAGAAAGGAAGTCACGTAAGAGTAGAAAAAGAACTGCTGAGCAATGTTTTGGTAGTTACTGAGTGACAATTAGGTTTTGGTTTCTCAGCATTTGAGTTTATGAAAACTAGTACCTACTTACTGAGTGTCTAGTAATCTTTCACCTAAATAAACCCAGGTAGCTATTTCTGCATTGCATATGAATTCAGGCTCTTTTGACTTTTCTCATCCTGGACTAAAAATTGCACATGCAGGTATCCCTGCACACACCTATGTATGTACCATCTGTGCATGTAAGCATAAGTAGGTCAGGATTCACACACCTTCTCCCTTCAGAGACACAGAGTAATGCAAACACCTCCAGTAGCTCTCATGAGCTGCTTTCTGAATGTGCTTCACTGTTTAATTTTGATCTTGTTTAAGCTGATCACATGCACAGACCCTTCTAATGCCCTCTGCCTAACAGCATTTGCCCAGATTACATTCCCAACACATTCAATGTGTTTAGTTCTGGAATCAAAAGACTCTCTTGTTCCACAGTTATGAATGCTGAGATTTAATGAGACCCTCATCATAATTCCCTTTTGCCTTAAAGTTTTCTCAGGTGAATTTAGATTGATTAAGTTTATTAAAACTTACTTATAGCAGATTTTTCTCACTGCTGTGATACATTTATAAACTGCCATCCCTATGAAGTCTTAGTATTACTATCTGGTTTTGCCATTTAAAGCACAATATACTAAAGCAATAAGCACTATATTCAAACTATGAAACCAATGGTAGCTACAGTTAGAACCAATAGAAAATTAAAGAGTCAGAGAGAAAATGTATTCAAACTATCAATGAAACAAAACCTCATCATTCACTGTGTCACCTGCATATTAAACACAAGTGTCTCGAGTCCTAATTAAGTTAAATTAAAGCTTAATGAATTTTTAAGTAGATTTAATAATACAGGAAAAAAAATACTCACCAAGGGGGAGTCCTGGGCTCACTTGGCCAATGTAAAAATATAGAATAACTGCTGCACCCAGGCTGACTAGGGTGTAGATCCACTGAATGACAAACATTATGATGAGGGACACAATGGCCTGTTGGAAAGACACAGTTACCTCAGGGTCTTAAGGTATTACAATGTTGACAATCTGACAGTCCCTTTCCTGCAAAGCCCAGTGGCTCTGTTGACCTCCTGCCCCAGCCCTGTGGGAGAACTGCAGCATGGTGCCTGTGGAGGACTGCTCATCTTCAGACACAGCCTGACACTGGGGCAGCAGTTTGTTCCTCAACCTGGCAAGATAAGCATGGACAGCAACTCTAACAGAAACTTCAACAACTAAGGCAGTGCTGAGACTTTCAAGCTGTTATGAGAGCATCGGTAAATATGCCTCTTTTTTGGCCAGAAATGCTGTGCCTTGTGGTTAAACGCAAGCAAAACCTGAGCTTTGATGGCATCATCATGCCTCAGTCTTTCTCAGGGTCTTCTTAGGAGTCTTGTGTAAGATATATGTACAGTCAGGACCCAGGATACAGCCATTTGGAATTAGTCTGATGAGTGTTTCCTTTCAGGTGTCTCCCTCATAGCGATGTGCTGGGGTGGGGACACAAGATAGACTCTCCTTGCACAAGACCTGCTACACAGCCCAGGTCCTGCCTGTGGGAGGAATGATGCCAGCTGCAACCACGTAGGTGGGTGGATGCTCTTGGGCATTGGTGGCTGAGGCCAGTGGTGCAGCAGGACCCCTGGGGACCCACACCATCTGCCTGCAAAACACTCGACAGCGCGTTGCTTTTGGCCACACATATGGCACCTCCACCTAGTGTTATCTGAAAAGATTTGGGTATGTCATGGCTGCGGTTTCTTGGAAAAGAGGTTCCCATGGTACAGGGAGCCTTGTTTGGTCTCACTGTTAAAAGGTGGGACAGCATAGATTTACAGTGTCATTTTCAGCAGCATGGAGGTAGAGGTAGCTTCAGTGAGGTCCCCTGAGTCCTAGAGGCAGCACAGGTCTCTGCTGGGGTTACTCCAAGAGAAGTACCCAGAGGCTCACCAGATCAGGAGGCAGATTTGGCTCAAGTGGCGTATGAACAGGGGCAGGAGTAGCATCTCCATGGGTGAGCAGGTTAGGAACAGCAAGGCACAGCATGCAAACAAAGAGCTAAATGAGTCCTGACTGACACAATCGGTGAAGCTCAAAGAGAGAGGGCAGAGAGGAGAGGAGTCAGGATGAATAAACACATCTGATTTTTGCTTCTGTGATTTTACTTTGCATTGTTGATCCCATCCCAGCTCTGTTGCAAACTCCTCCCAAGCCTGATTATTGACAGGAAACCAAATCTGCTTTAATGAACGTCAGTCATTTCCGAAAGCAAATTCCCCCGCGAAGGCAGAGAACTGACCGCTCTGCCATGACATGCACTTGGGAGCCACATGAGTTACTGAGCCCAGAGATGGCACCAGCACATGACGTCCTAAAGATGTCAACACTAAAGAGGGGCCACCACATCCCACCCACGTCTGGCACTGCAGCCCAGTGGGACTCCTAGCCAGGAGCTGGCTGTTGGCAGCAGCAGCAGTGAATTTGAAAAGTAGGTGTCAAACTCCATCTAAGGATTAAGCTAACAGGGTTTGGTGGGCTGTTTTAGTGGGTTTGCTCCATTTTATGCACAGCTATGAAATCCTCATCCATGCAACAAAGCCATATGGTTCATTCATTATGCATATCTGACCCTTTCTCTGTCATCTGCCCAATAATCCATCTTCCCGAGACGAACTTAAATGTCTTAAACTTCTCAGCAGGTTGAGACAGAAGCTATTTAAAAGTTATTTATTCTTTAAAGTAACATGCTGAAGGAATGTTCTACTTTCCTCCTTCAAAAGATGGAATTTCACAGCCAGGCTGCTGGTATCAGGAGGTCAGCACTAATGAAACCCCACCCCAAGCTTGCAGAAACTGGCTCATAAATAAAAGCAGCACAGCTTTGAAGCTGATGTCTCAGTCCATCCCACAGCAAGAAAAAACAGCCTGGCACACAGTGAAAAGAGGGACACTGAATTTTTTTCCCAGCCAGCCACACATCTTTAAAATCCTAAGATTCCAGACTTTGAGTTTGTACCTTTTTGGGTTGGGGCTTGTTTGTTTGTTTGTTTGTGTTTGGTTTTTTCCCTATTGTTTAATTTAACATACCATCAGGCTGTCTCTGAATCTGAACTGCTGGGTGCATGGTACCTTGAGTACTTAATTCAGGTGGCTTGGAATACTATAATAAAACCCACTTTTTAAAGTGCTGGAGTGTATTTACACTGCAATATATGACAAATTTCCTTCTGTTTTCTACAATCACAAAGCACAGCTCAAAATAAAGGAAAATTACTTACACCAGCAAAGGAAACCCAGTGACTGAAAAATCTAGAGTAGAAAGATTCTGGTATCTGCTGAATTCCCAGCTCTGGATGTTGTTGCTTTGTAGATGATTCTACAGAAAAAAAAAAAGAATCATTAGAAAGGAGCTATAATGTGGAGGGTTTCCCTCTGCTTTACTTTAACAGGTTCTAGGAACCAAAGCAGAAATTCTAGCTGACAGCTGGGTATAACAGAGTTAAACCAAAACCTCTAAAATAAAAACTGAAAAGAAGTGCAAGAAAAAAACCCAAAAAGTTGCCAACTCTGGTACTGAGTCCACTTGAAGGCTATATCTATATCTCTCTCTCTATCTCTCTATCTCTCTCTATCTCTGCCTCAGTTTCCTTATTTGTGAAATGAGACATATAATACTTTTCTCTCTCAGAGGGGTTAATGAAGTTTAACTGACTAATGTTGATGAAACCCTACAGCACTGAGATAACAAACTCAATGCAAACTCACTAGCAAACACCCACATCACCAATGAAACAAATTCAGACCCTCAGCTATGGATGTTAAATTACAGACTTCACCTGTGACATGGGGACCACTGCATTCTGACAGCCTAAGTTTTAGACTCACACGGCTCCATCCTGCCTACCCCACACCAGGATGAAGTAAACCCCAAGATACACTCATACCCTTTTTAATGTACAGCATTAAGTGTGCCTGTCTAGAATTATGAGTTTAAAGTAAACAACCCAACACTAAATATAGTCCTGCCTGCTTTCCTGTGATTAATCTTCCATAGGAAATTGCATTGGAACCTCTCCTGTGATGCATTGCGATGAACTCTACCCTCACCTGGAATAAATGATATTATTGCTATGAATCACTGAATGACAGCCACATATAAAGCTAGTTTCATGCCTGCCTTCAGGAAAGCGCTGGGAGGACCAAGGTTATAAACCATTCCCACTGAGCATGGAGATGTCAGTCTCCTACAGCCCTTACCTTCTCCCCTTGGGCTGGGGAGCATCATCACTTCACTGCAGAACTGCTCCCCCTGCTCCAGCATCCTGGGTGTCTGCTGGGCATCCACAGCAGGTGATGAGTTCACACCTGCATCCTGCCAACAGCCCTGCTCAGCCAGGTCCTGCTGACTCTCACTGTGGGGCTCCATGGTCTCATCCCAGCTGTACTGAGCTGGAGGAGCATTGTGATGGCGATCCAGGAGAAAGCTGTCTTGTAACGTCTGCTTGGCTGGCTTCTTCACCTTCTTTTGTCTGACCTTTTGGGTTAAATTCTCAGCTTCTTCTCTTTTGCAAGTATTTGACTCACTACAAAATGGTTTAAAAAGCTGGTCCATGTCTTTTTTGAATTCCAGCAAAGTGCCATTTGATCTGCTTTGAATTACTCCATCTGCTGCACGGCTGGAGGGCTTGTTGAAAATTAAAGGCTGGGAAGAGTGAGCAGGTCTAGCAGTTCCCATCTGGGTCTCGTCAGGTTTCTGCTGCACACTGTAGCTCAGGGAGACTGAGAAATAGGAATAATCTACAGCAATATATGTCAACATGAAGTTGATGGTGACTATGGGAGCAAGAACATTCACTTGCCCAATGAAGACAAAAGCCATGGTGATGAGACTTGTTAAGCAAATTGCAGACACTGGAGTCTTGTTGGGGCCTTTCTAGTTCAGAAATAAAACAAAATTACATTTAAATTAATAACCATGAACCTCACCATGAGGATGCCCCACTTGCTCAGCTGCCATGGGTGGTTACCTGGGTTGTGTACAGCACCCCCTTAGTCACGAAATACATGCATGCATGTGCAAACAGAGGCTCACAGGCTAAATAAATTCAAGAACAGGCTGGAAGCCAAAAGCTGTTGAGCTCCCACCTCATCCCTGAGCCTCATTCAAGCTCTGTCTTTGGAAAATTCACCCACTCTCACTCATTTCTCCATGGTAAAACAATGTCATTAAAGCAGCAATAAACCCTCAGAGAGATTTGTGGGGCTTATGGGAAGTCTGGCAATAAAATGTGTTAATTAGAGTTAATTGTTCATCTCTAATTATTCTACAGGACTCTGCATTGCTGCCTACCCAAAAGGCTCCTGCACTCTGCCCTTGGAAAGGCTTCGACTGCCAGAGGCAGTGAAGAAAGCTCTGACTGCATGGAGCAGTGCCACCTTCACATCAGCAGCTTCTGGCCCTGCCCTGACATGCAGCTGAGCTAAACCCACGGTCTGCTGAGCCTCTGCACATGGAGTTTCCCTCCTTTAATCCACCCAAGCTGCATCTGCCCAGCAGCAGGAGGAAAGCAGCAGTGGGGCTGGGCAGGTGAGGATGCTGGAGGGAGGGAGGGAGTCAGCCCCTAGCAATGCCAGTCATATGTCAAGAGGGAAGGCAGCCAGGAGAGACATCACCTGCTCTTCTCTTTGGGGAAGGGTGAAGGCTGGAAAGGAGGAGGAAAAAGAGACAAAGCAAACAGCATTTGGAGTGGAAACACTTGAGCCTTCCGCTCATGAACTTTAACTCCAGGTCTAACATGCCCTTTTTTGGACCAGGAACTGTTTTGCCATTTTGCCACCTGAGAAGCCTACGCAGGCTGTGTAAAGACCTTGCTGGAAAATATGTTACAATATACCCTACAAAATACCTTAGGTTTTCACTTACTGCATTTACTACTTTAATAAACACACAGCTCCAATTGAAACTAGTTCTATTTCCTCCACTCTTATTTATTAATAGAAAACTGGACAAGTTCTGGACCATTACATCTTTTCCGAATTATTAGAAATACATCTTGGGGACAAAGGAACACAGATCTCAGGAAGCATCTTCAGGATCCCTGAGACAGGGAACAGATGGGATGGTCTCAGGATGTCCCTGGCCTGGGTTTAACTCTACAGAAAACATTCGTGTCCTTCCCATCAGCTGGAATTATGGTGACTACAACACTTTCTTCAGCCATGGAAAAGAAGAACTTGTGTGGAACAGACTGGGAAGGGCAAATTATATGTGTTTACTCTCTGTAAACCAAATCTAAACAATTTTCAAGGTGGCAGAGTGAAAGGAGGGGAGAAGTGATCTGCCTTTGATTTCTCACGTCATTTTGAGCCCTTCCCACCATGGCACTCTGCCTAGAGTTCAGAGCAGAAAATTTGACAGAAAGACAGAAAACTATCAGAGAAGAGAGGGAAACAACTTTGCAGTCAGCTTTGCTAAAGCACTGAGAATTTCACAAGGGTTGCCAAGTGGAGAACAGCCTGTTCTAGGAACACCTACAAACTGCCTTCAGGAGCTGGAAGTATTTACTGTCATTATTGTTCCTGCTTTCCTTATAATTATTAATATTTATTATTCTTATTATTGCTATTATTATGACTTTTATTTTAGAAAATTACTTTGAGAAACATAAAACAATGGATAGAAAATTATAAAACTTATAAAACATTTAAATATTTTAAAACATTCATAAATTCACTTTACCAGTATGGTAAAGCATCATAAGGTTTTTCTGGCCACTCTGTACAGACAGTTAGGTTCTGTAGGTTATTGAGAGTGTTGAAATTATTTTCTTCCTGTTCAGAATAAGGGAAAATAATGAAAAATAGTTTGTTCTGAATGTGTAGCCCAAAGACTACAGAGTCCTTGGTGACTGTTGCCTTGACTGGTATCAGTAGAATGATTCATGTGGGTGAAGGTTATTCATGAGGACAAGGAAAAAGCTTCTTGTCATACTCCCAGCAAGACTTTGTTTCAAAGCATATCTAAAGATTAGAAGCCCCTAACTTAACCTTTCAAATCTATTCTTTGTTTTTATTTTATAGTGTCCAGAAGGCACCTTATCTTATAAAAAAAAGTGTCTCTTCCAGTGCACACAGGATGAATCCACAGCAACATGACTGGTCACACACTCACCTATGAGATTATCACAAAGGATAGGAACAGCTCAAAGAAAACGTGCTGGAAAGAATAAAAAGAAAACAGAAAAAAAGGTAAAGAGACAGTTACCATCCATTTCACCAAGTGCTGGGACAAAAGCTTCAGGCTGCTGCCTGGGACTGGAGGGCAGAGAAGAGCTAGGTACTTCCTCTGGTCATGATCAGGATCAGTACCAGTATAGATAAGGTGTTTGCAAAAAAAACCAACCACTGGCAATGTTATATCATAAGTAGCTGTTTTCCTGGGGACATGCTGAAGAAGTGGGAAGGGCTGTCCATGTGAGGACAGACAGCCCAAGGCCAGGGCACAGAGGTGTGTGAGTGAGATGCTGGAGCAAAGCAGGGTTGCTCCTGCACAGTGCCAAATCCTGCGGGACGGTTCAGGGCAGAGGCAGTGCAGCACAGGGCACAGGCAGGGAAAGGACCACAGGCAGTTTGATGCTTGTTTTTTTAATAAACACACCCATTTCCTGGCTTTTCTGCCTATGATATTAGATCCCAAGCCTTCCCCTCCTTGCCTTTCATACATCCCCCATCACACCCTACAGAAACCCTGGCTTCTTGAATTCAGGTGAAGATTTGACAGCTGTCTTAGAGAAAGGATGACTAACCCCTCGTCCAAGGAAGGCAAGCATGGGAATCACGTTCTCCTGGGCGATGCACTGCAGGATCCTAGGTGCTCCGTACAGCCCTCCCATGCAGGAGGCCAGGGATGAGATATATAGCCCTAGCAAAAACAAAAAACCCACCAAGGATACCTGGAGGAAGCAGAGAGAATGAAAAGTTGATTATATTTTCCTTTAAAGACCTCTGAGCAGTCTTAAATACATGTATTTTAAGAGGTCACATATATTTTGTAGCATTGTTGAATGAACAGAGCGAGCCCTGGGAAAGCAGCAATTTAATTGGTCTGTGGTATAAAGTACAAGCAATTAATACAGGAAAATTATCCCATAAAAGTAATTTAATACTGAACATCCTGTACCGACAGAGCCATTTTACAAGCTCATATCCAAGAAATTCTTTGTCACTCGGAGAAATTGCCGCTAAGCAGCAGCTATTAGATTCCCTTAAGTAACTGGAAGTGAGTTTATTTCAGGAGACATCACTTATATACAAAGCACATCATACAGGAAAAGCTGCCCAGGCTTCCAACCATCCAAAACAGGAAGACAAACCCCTGTGTCTCAGAGGGGAAAACCAATCCTGGAAGAAAACCTACAGTAAAACCAAATCAAAATTGCCACTTAAATAAATGGCATCTCAAAAAAACACGCTCCAAAGGATATAATACAATGACCTTATTTTCCTGTCTTCAATGAGAAAAGAATTTCCTTTGGCCAACATAAAACTTAAAAAAAATAAAAATCTTTAAAGCCATAGTACTGACAAGGCTGGGTTTAGTACTGGGTTCTGGTAAGCAGCCTTTCAAACTGGGAGCATCTCCTGCAGGTGTGGAGGGAAGGGAAGGGCAGCTCCTGGTCTGTCACACAGAAGTGAGGACTGGGGTCCCCCTGTGCAGGTCCCCACTGTCAAGAGCCGCAAGCACTGACAGCGTATCTAAAAATACCCACCCAAATACATAAAACCACACAATATGAACATTGTGCAAGAAAGGTTTGAAATGGGAGTGCTCCTGGCACTATGGTGTAAGGACATGGGTAGACTAACTATGCAAAATAAGGTCTAGAGTCACCTGAGCCACCCCCAAGTCCTGCAAGACCACACAAGTCTGACAGTCAGCAGCCAGGCACAGAGAATGGCAAGGCATGGGGGTAACACCAGCACAAAGGCTAGGCAGAGAGAAAAAAAACAAATTTTGGTCCAGATCCATCCTGCCCATACTCCACTAAAGAGAGTGCTGGAGGTGCAGACAGACATCTGTGGCAAGGGATGCCACTGAATGCAGGTCCCCTGCACTCCACATGTCCTTGGCTCCCAGCCCTCCTCTCCTGGAACATAAGGTCTGAGTGAGCATAGGTCCTCCCAGCTTCTGCCTCTGTTGAAGTCAGGTGGCACAAGCTTTATTAGAAGAAATCCCAAAAACTTATATGGCTAAAGACAATTCAAGCTACAATTGACTTTTTCTTGTCTATGAAATCTGCACATAGCAAAAAGGATATTGGGTAAAAAGCCATAAAGAGCTTGCAGCTCGGGGAAGGCATGTAAAATTAATGTCATGATCCAGAATTGTACAAACTTCCTACCACATTTGTTTTCCCCATGAAAATCCACTTGGCCTTATGAATTTTATCTTGTGGGACAGAAGAAACTGGAGGAAAAGATGAGCAGGTATCAGCTTCCATTAGATCAATAGACAGACACTCAATAGGGAATCTTCCCTTCCCTCTCCTCTAATCCTATCCTGCTCTGAGAAATACTTGGAAGAAACAAACGATTGTGCCAGACATCATATATTATTTTAGCTGCCAAAAATGCTTGCATTTAAATGTGCTACTTGACATTCAAATCAGGGTTAGAGGGGAAGAGTCCCTTTCACCAAGGCTGATGAAAGGGTTTGCTGTGGGTTTTGAACACAGAGAGTGTGAGTACACTGCAAGGAATTGGCACTTGGAGCTCATTAGAAGTGAAATTACTGCATCTCATTTTTACGTTTTAAAAGCCAAAAAAATACTGCAACAGAGAATAGCAGCCAAGCACTTGCTCACCTGTGAGTGACAGAAAGGGAGAGTTTGGAGGAGTAATGAGCTCTCCCTTCTCCCTCTCTCCAAAGTCATTAAAATCTAAAGCAGCTTGTAATAACTCAAAGAAGCAACATGAATATTGGGATTGCACCATTGGTTTGTTCAGTACTAGGTGAAAAGAAAACTGCATTTGCTTTGGGGGGGGATTGTTTGCTTGCTTGTTTGATTTTATATTTAACATTATTAAATATCTTCTCATTCTTTACTGGGAGATTTTTCATTTCCCCCCTGATGGTTTTGAAGTTAAAATACAGCTTTAACAACCTTTCTCTTCAGCTGAACCATTTAAAGCTGATTCTTTTAGTTACTGCACTTTTGGCCCACTAAATCACTGACGTACAAGGAGGTTGCCTTACAGAAGGTAGGCTCATTCTGCTTTCTCCTGAAACAAGAGATGGTTTTTTTTGACCTTTGCAGGAAGTGGCAGAGCCCCACCAGTACTTTGGAGTTTATCTGGGGGGCTGGAAGAAGTCTAGAACAACAATTACTTAGAAAACAAAAGCCAGAGTTTCAAACTGGTATTTTAGATTAAAAGCATTTTACAAATCAAATACTGCAAACTTCTCAACTTCCAATTAATCACAAGAAATAGTGTCAAATACGGTGAACCCATGATTTTGGATAACACTGAATAGGAGAAAATTAGCCCTTCTATGTCCCATTTAAAGTAAGACAATGGCACACACCAAAATCTTTTGCTCTCTTTTTAAAGGCCTGCAGTGATAAGGTTCATTGTGTGTTAGACTACAAACCTCCCTCGTGTATATACACCCATGTGGAATGTCTCAAGCTTAATAATCCTATTGCTTGCCCTGCAATTACAGCCTCCTAGATATGGAAATGTGAGCTTCGCTTGACTTAGTAAAGATAAGCAGGGGGGTTCTTTAGAGATTTCAATTTGGTCTAAGCTGTCACCAACGAGAAAGGAAACATTGAATAAAATACAGCATTTATCATTAGACCACATTAGCATACTTTAGCTCTTAAAGCTATTGCTGGGTGATTATGCCAAGATTCAGCATTACTGGATATGCTGGTGAATGCAAAGCTATTCAAATCAATTGTACACTGGGATTTGCAATAGGGAAATCCCCCTGAATTTCAACGAGGGATGCATACCCAAATTCCTTATGCTTTTGGAAAATTCAAGCATTCAGTAAGGTGGATGGCAACCTGAAAGCACTGTCATATATAAAATTAGTTACCTTCTCTGCTATCATGAAGTCATAGCGAAGTGACTGACGGGTACAAATGGCTCCCAGCAAAAAAACAAAGACCATGTACAGAAACCACCTGCAAACAACAAAAATAAACTTTTTTTTCCCAGCAAGACAAAGCCATTGAAAATTCTGCCCATTAGAAGAGCCAGGAGACAGTCAAGTACCCACAAGTTAGGTCTTCACTCTGCATGGTTCCTGCATAATTTAGCTTCTGGGCTAAATTCAACACTGGCCCATGTTACTCACCCCCTACAATGTACAGGGATAGCTGCAGCATGACTGTATGGTACCCCTGAGGGGAAGCTACCTGCACTCTTGATGTGTGCATGAGGGGAATATCTCAGTCCCAGGGACAGACTTTTCAGCAGGGCCTGTAGCGATAGGACAAGGGGTAATGGTTTTAAACTAAAAGAGAGTCAATTCAGACTAGCTTTAAGGAAGTAATTTTCTACAATGAGGCTGGTAAAACATGGGAATAAGTTGCCCAGGGAGGTGGTGGATGCTCCATCCCTGGAAACATTCATGGTCAGGATGGACAGGGCTCTGAGAAGTCTAGTTGAAGATGTCCCTGTTCATTGAAGGGAAGTTGTACTAGATGATCTTTAAGAGGTCACTTCCAACCCAAACCATTCTCTTATTCGACAGTTCTGCAGGTACATAGGTCCCCTCATCCAGCAGTAATGCTAACAGCATAACCAGTTTGCTCTGCAGCCTCAGTTAGGATCCTCTTCTGGTGTCTCTGGCCTTTCCAGTACTCAGGCAGGGGGATAGATTAGTCTGTAAAGTCCAGACAGTAGAGATGTGAATGACCACAGCCATGGGTAGATGTCTGTGTCCTGTGGAATCCTCCCACTTAAAATAAGCATCAGTTTCAGCA
>NW_008658853.1:24171-46314 GCF_000695815.1 Acanthisitta chloris
TGGCTGAACCCTGGTACACAGTTAAAAGTAATAATTTCAAAAGCAATTTAGGTGGTAATGAAACCAGGCAGAAAAACCTACTGAGGTGGGGTTTTTTTTAATACATAACAGTATTTGGCTACTGGAAAGTAGCATTTCCTTTGGGAGAGCACCACTTGAGGATGCAGAGCTCCCTCTGTTCCCATGGCCTTGCAGATGGGTAAGTCATCTCACCTGTCTTGGCCTCATCTTCCCAGTAATAAAAAATAAAAAGTTTTAACATTTAGATTTCTATTTATATAGAAAAAGAAAGGAAAGAAAAAAAAAAGAAAAAAAACCTTTTAGATCTACAGCAATAAGTGACAAAATAGCACACCCCAAGCCTTTGAGAACCCATTCTGGGTCAGCAGGGCTGCAGCAGCACAACCTCTCCAGCACCAACACACATCCCACCCAGCAGAGGAAGGACTGATTACATCTGCATTAACAAACATCTCTTCTAACCCACCCAGATTAGGTGATGGTAATGGATGGTAATTTGAATGAGAGCCACACTTTAATTTTCCAGATGGCTGAGTAATAAAAGGTTGATGGGAATATGAAATGGATTGGTCACATCCAGGGCAGTCCCCAGAGTAAATTTTCCCCAATCCATGACTTACGAGGTGCCGATAGCAGCCAGGGACCCCAGAGGGATGTTGGCTGAAGGCTTCTGGAGATCCCCACTCATGTTGAACCCAGCCATCACACCTGTATTTTACAGACATAAGTGCAATTTAGAGTCAATCCAAGTTATAGTATATATAACACACATTACGATATGTTCATTGATTGCTTCAGAACAGTAACTATATCACTTCATTGCACTGCCACACAAATGAATTCTGGCTCCCATAGATTGCTTGGTAAGAAACTGTTCATGTCTTTAATAGAAGCCACCACTAACACGTCAAAGAACCCTTTGTCCAGTTCGAACAATGCTGGGGGAGAAGAAAAGAAACAGAATCTGAACAAAACCCATCTTATCTTAATACAAACCTCACAGAAGACAATGCTGTCCAATTGTTGAAAAGAAAAATGCCACTGTTCATCACTGCAGCAGACACAGCAGGTGGTACCAGCCCCCAGCCCAGATCCATTACAGGTCCCTGCATTCAGAGGGGACAGCCACTGTTACAAAACAGCCTGTCCTGTCCCTGTTAAATGATGATCACATGAGCATTTAGCACAGGCAGTAACGGTGTTCTCGGCACGTAGGTGGCACCTTCCAGCCAAGGGATCTGCTTTGGAAGTAGGCATTATCTCTGCTTTGCAGATAGGAAAACAGAAGCACTGAGAGGGCAAGTGATTGTCCCAGTGTCACGTAGAAAACACATGGCATGACTAAGAATAAAGTATTCAGCTGTTATTTTAGGCCAGAGTACAGGGTATTGTACAATCAGGGACAGACCTTAGCCTAGAAAATTACCATCTAAAGACTCAAGAAAGGGAAACAGGATGAGCAGAGGATTACAGTCTCCACACTAAGGCGAGAAACCCAAGGTACAGATTGGTTAAGAGGTTTTGTCCATAGTTGGAGGAGTCATACCAGACTTGTCAAGAAAACACAAATTCCTTTGTCACATTATCTTAAAAGTTTTCCTAGAAGACTTCAGGTATCTGCTACAAATACAAAATAAACAAATAAAAATCTGTGGTTTAGAATCATTATAAGAATTTGGACAATTTGAAGGCAGGACCAAAAGGCTTCTTTAAGAAACTAACTTCTGCCCATCACTGTCCCACCCCTCAGATGTCAGACTAATGCCTTCATAAGGACATGTGGGCCAGGAGCCAGCCCTTGGTGCTGATGGCATGGTCCCTGGGAGCTGGGGTGAGATCACCAGAGAACAACAATGAGAAGGAGGATGCCAACACCATGGCACTCACAGCATCTGCCAGCCCCGGCAGCAGGGGACCAACCACACGTCAGTCTGCCACTCCACTGCCAAAGCCAGCAGTCATTCTTTATTCTCAGATGGCATAAGAATGCCCAAGTCAAACCCTGAGGCTGAAAACCTAAGTGACTACAGTTCTAAATCAGCAACAACCCATTGCACTTGAAAGCTTTGGTTGCTGCTTGGAAGAGTTTTCTCCCAAGATGAAGGGTAAGCAGGAGCTGTGGGACAAATCCCAAGGCAATGGGGACAAACCCAGCTTGGCCAGATGGATGCCCCCCCCATTTCTATAGACCTTGCAGGGCTACTGATGGACTGCCAACAGGGCATAATGGTTGAGTTGCTAATCAAGGAACAGGAGCTCAACTCTGCTCTGTTCCAGACTTTGCTGGGCATCCAGGGCTTTATTTATTTATTACTAATACTTTTTCCTCGATCATCTCTTTTTTCCCCCTTGACCATTCCACTCACCAGCTGTCTTTTTCTGTCCCCTCCACCACACAGCCAGAGCCCAAACAGCCCCTTCCTGGTCCCCACAGACTTCTGGCATTCCTAAGCTCCTGGAAGAGCTTTTCTTCCAGATTCAGACCAGATTTGAATCCTTGACACCATACCGAAAGCATTATAAATCAAAAAGAGTTCTCAGCTTTCTCCTGAAAGGTTATTTTGTGGATGTACTTCTGAACAGCACAGCTAAAAGCCTGTCAACTGCCATAGTTTACTCTAGATAAAGCTTCCAAGCACTGTTCAAGCCCTGCTCCTTTTAAGTAGCTACACAGTAGGTTTAGCTGGAGGTGAGAAAAGTTAGGAAAGCAGAAGTCCATGGAAATGATCACAAATATCATGCCATATGAAGTCTCTATGAAGCACTCTTTGATGACATGCTGCTTTGCAATTCAGGGACACAGCAGAAAGCTGAGAACACTGTGAATTTTCCTTCCAAAGAGAGCAAACTATTGTCAGGAGGACAGCTGTGAATCTCATGTGCATCTCGGCCAAGTTTCTCAAACATCTGGCACCACCTCTAAATCTTGCAACTTGAGCTTGACTCACCTCTTCCTCATCCAAAGTCCTGCCTCAGCAAAGCACTGGGGAAACACCAAAACGGCATTTTCTGGACTGAATGTGAAAAAAGTTGAAGATGTGAGTCATCGGCACAGCAATGACTGCACAGCCTAGGCTGCCTCACTGCCTCCCTCCCACAGACCCACACATATTCAAGGGCAGCCAGGAGATGACCTGCCAGAGCCCACAATAAGGAGGATCTTGATATTGATGACTGGCCTCCTGCCCAGCAGTGATCAGGGGTCAGACCTAGGCCACTGCAAACCATTAGCTTCTGTCAGGGCTGCCAGGAGGTCATCAGAGTCTCATGGCCTCCATGGCCAAAGGCCAAGGCCATCATAGAGGGAACCAACACAGATATTCTCCGTCACTCAGGCCAAAGCCATCTCCTCCATGCTGTAATTATGCCTCTGGCCTGACTAGTACAAAAGTATGGACAACCTGGTAGTACAGATGTATGGAGTCACCTCTCCACCACCACCCAAAAAGCAATTTTCCAGACAGCTGCCAAGGAGCAGTTCTGAAAAGGTCTTTTGCAAGCAGAAGACTAACCAACACACTTTTCAATGAAAGGACATACTGATTAATTTCAAAAAGCCATCATCCTAAACAATCTCCACCATCTATAGCCTTGGTCGTCTCCTGCCAAAGAACTGGTCTGACTTGCAAGAAGCCACAAAAGGCCTTGGCAGAGATTCTTGACAAGCTGCTTGACAGAGGAAAAACCCTACACTTGCATATAAAACTCACTGACATAGAGAAATCAGGACGTTCCTTCCTTCAGACGCAGACCTATCCCTAGGGAAATGGCCAATCCCTTCTGAACTCAAGCAATCATATCTGCAGACTGTCCATGGAGAAAATTATCCACCTCTCTGTTTCAATGAGATAGCAGGCTGGATTTTCCACACTGGCTATTATCTATGAGAGCAGCAGATAATGACAAAGCTTCTGGACAAGGAAGCGTGAAAACATGGTCAACCCAGCCAGGAAATTATGGCTGAGACAGTCTGTACATTGCTGCTATTCCCAGCATAATCTGGTCCTGGGCATCATCCAGGCGGTGGATACGTGCATGAGGGGACCACCTACACCGTATGTTAGACACAACCATCAGCTCCACCAGCTAAGGTTTATAACTACAGATATGATCACCTGCAAACGCCCATTGCATTTTTCAGTGAGCTTACTATAAAATATAAAAGGGTTTGGTTTTTTCCTTTGCCCAAGAGATGAAGAATGGAAAATCTTAGATAAGGATTGTAGCTAATTTTTTTAAAGGGCCAACTTCTCCACTGATGTAAGCTGGCACCTCTCCATAGACTTCAATGGAGTTGTGCCAGTTTACATCATCTGATAACTTAGCCCAAAACTTCTAAATCTATTTGCTGTCATTTTGCAAGTGCCAAATATGGTTTATTTCAGAACCGGTTTCAGTACGATGATATTTTCCACTAACGCCGCTTCAAACGACGTCTTACTTTCTCGTATCACATGACAACACGCTTCTTTCATTAGACAGAAAACCTTGGGGATTTAGTAGAAAAAGAAAAACATATTTTGCACAACAGAAATGACATTTATCTTCATTTTAGTAACACACTGATAGCTGTGTGGCTGCTGCTGGGAGCTGACCATGGGCAGGCAGCTCCTGAGAGGTGAGTAGCTGAGTGTTTGCCTATCACAGGGAAAAACATGTGCATTAAGAAGGTATTTACAAACATGTAGAAAAATGTCTAGTGAATGCACAGCATCTCTATAGGAGTATGTTCACATCTTTTGTAGCGAGTATTTTAGCCTTCTTGACTCAAGCCAGCAAATCTGAGTCTTCCATGCCCATTCACTCCCATCTAGGCTAGCTGTTGATGTATGTTTTGGATCACTCAGCTACTTCTCTATGATTAAATGACAAACTTGGGGGAATAAAGCCAGCTGCACTGCACACCCAGATGAAATCGTTTAAAGAGCTATTACCCAGGAAGCAAACAGACCAGCCTTTGCTTGCCACCACTCAACCATAAAACTGGGATAACTTCACTCGCGTTGCTGGAGTCATACCAATAAAACACAGAGAAAACAACCTGACCTGCAGCAAAATGATCCAAGGAGGCTGCTTGTAGGAGGAAGCATGTTGCTACTGGTCTGCAAAAGGCTGGGATGACCATCCCATGCCCTTGTCAAAGCATGCCCCCGACTGCTCCTGCTGCCTGTTTGGTCCTGGCTCCCCACAAGTCCTGCTCCCATTTCCTGAAGTGTCTGCCCCTCTTTGGTTTTACAGCTACCAGCATGCATTTTGGAAGTTTCTGTTTCAGTGCTATTTTGGTGGAAATGGGCAACTCAAAACCACTTTTCAGTACATCCCAGAGGCCAAACTTAAACCCATTGAATTCAGAAAACCATTCCAAAGATAGAGGAAAGAGCTTATCCTAAAGACATCAAAATAGTTTCACTTCAAAGAGGAACATTTCATCTCAAAAAGGCCCAAACAATTTGTTTCACAATTTCCTAAACATTTTTTAAAAAACGTTGTTATCAAAACAGCATCTTAAATTGTAAACTAGCATATGCTAAAAATTAAAAAGAGTAAACACAACCTTTAATAATTAAAGATAAACAGAACATTGCTCTGGGTCAGAGAAATGTTTCAAACTGGCTCCATGTAACCCCTCGAAACTAAACAGCATATTGTTTTGCTGAAACTCTCCCCAAATTTCTGTTGTATCTTGAAGCAAAGGATTTTGCTTCCAGTGCTTTTGTTGGGTCACTGCAGGGGTTCCAGCAGAGGTAGGTACCACTTGAAGATGGTGCTGAGCAGGAGCACAAGCTGGAGGTGACGTCCTGGGAGTAATGTTCATCTGTCCCTGCCATTCCTCACCACCACTTGCTCAGAGTCTGCACCACACTGCCTGCCCTGCATCAGAGGCAATGGCAATCCTATCGCATCTCTCCAGACTCCTATTAATGCTGCTGCCAAATCTACCCCTGAAACATCATTTCCAAACCAGTCCTGCTGGCAATGCAGTGCAAAGCAGCTCTGCTCCACCATGTGAGACCCCTGAGGAACCCAAGTTCCCAGCATCACACCCCTCCTGTGGGGAAGGAAAGCTGTGCCAGCTTGGGGCAGGCAGGACGTGGAAGAACCAGCCCTCACTCACTGCCCCAGCCCAAGGAGATGTGAGCTTGGTTCCCAGCACTTTGGAAGCTGCACTGGGCTCCCCATTCGTGATCTGCAGCAGAGAAGTCTTGACTCCCATCCGAGAAATTTCTTAATCAGACCACAAGCTCTTCCACAGACAGTAACAAACACAACCCAATGTTTTATGAGGCTCCTGAACTCCACAACAACTGAAGTAATTATACATCATCCCAAACTGCATTTTTATAGAATGTTTAACATTACTACTGGTATTACTGCTGCTAACTAAACAGAGTAACAGGCTGCCAGGGCTTTGAATAAATTGTATCTATTAGCTTTGGCATTCTTCCTAGCAGCCAAGCATTAGCAGTGATGAAGAATCATTTAATATGGCTAATCACAATAATTTTCTCCACAGTTTTGTCATAACTATTCCTTCTTCTATGACCAGGGAACTAGAAAAAAACTGGTTTCCTGTTCCAGAGGCAGAACTCTTGAGGAGGGTCTCTTTCTCCAGCTGACGGACTCACTCAGGCCAGTCAAAAATGGCAAAATAGAGAGCAGAATCCAACTTCTCCATGGTGCCAGTAGTTCAAGCAGTTGACTTTTCCAGGAGGAAGTCAACACAGAGGCAATAGCCAGCCTGATTAACTGGGAGAGAGGATTTCAAAGGAAAATTTGAAGTCCTGCACTAGGTGCACCTGACAAAGTGACCTGCTACCAGACCATTCCTACAGTCCCATCTGTCTCACAAAGCCCTTTAATTTGTCACCCTGTACTGCAGCAATTCTGCAAACAACTTCCAGCAAGTTGCTTAGAGCTAATCCTCTGAAAATTCATTCTGTAATCCAAGGATTCATCACTATGGAAACTGCTTATAATCAGTACTTTTTATAGCTTAAAGTACCCAGCATCAACAAAAGGTATTGTAACTCCAACTGATAGCTATTTCATTCCCACTGGAGATTGTCAGCTCTGGAAAGGGGACATGAGTCTTCCTGGTAATTTAACGGAATGAGTAATATGAAGGCATCTAATGAAGCTCATAAATGTGAGCTCTGCTAACATGCAAAGATGAACCAGTGACACCATGGAGAGAGTGATGAATCAGCATCATGAGCAATGGCATCAGCTCAGCTTGGCCATCTGCTGAGGTAAGGATGGAGGGAAAGTCCTCTTGGGTTCTTCCCACTCTCCCAGCGGAATCAAGTCATAAGGCTCATCTAATATGATAAATTATAGTTGGCCCTTTTAAAAAGGTTTGAGGCATCGGGCAAGATCAGTGCCTGAGCCTCATCCTTGGCAGGACACCACCATATCAACTCACAGAGCTCACCAGCAGTTTCTGACCACAAAGACAGAAGAGCACTTCAAGTAAACAAGACAGGAGTGTGCAAAATTTGAAATGCTGGAGGGAAGCCTGAGAATTTTGAATCAACCACCCGAGTCTGCCATGGCTGAGTGCAGTCCTGCTCACTTTGCCTCACAGCCCAGAGGAACTCCACTCATCTCTGAGATATGCCTGAGGAGAGAAAGAGGTGGAGGATAAAACTTGACTGTACCTGTGGCAGCTGGGAAAAACACTCCAAAAACAGTGAAGAAAGACTCCCCCTGGCTGTAGTCTGGCAGTGTGTTGTTGAACATCAGCTCTTCCGGGTAGCCAACGAAGCCATGCTCTGTGAAGACATAGAGGGTGAGAGGAGAACCTCAGGAACCATCAGGACTGCAGGAGACCCTCCAGCTGCTCTCAGCATTACATATCCTCTAAATACACACAACTGCAGCATCTGCTTCATTTGAAATGATGAATGTCAACTTATATGGTGGGGGGGGAAAGCAGAGAAGAGGTCAGCGTGGTTACAAGGGTGCAAGTGTCAGGGAAAGGTGCAGTGGTGCAGGTCAGCACATCAAGAGACACCACCAGGCTGGGCAGTTCTTGCCAAGCCAGAACACAGATCATATTGAGTCCTGTCTGCAAGCAAGCAGAGCATCTTCCTGTAACATCTGGCCACTGAGGAAAACTGGCTGTAGGGATCAGCTAATCTTTGTACTATGCCACATTAACCCACCTTCCAAAACCAGCAAAATTATGCTGCATTTCTGCGCAAGCCCTCACACCATATCCCAATGCTGTGTTCCTGTCGGTCAAGCTCCTGCACAGACAAGACCTGAGATATGTCCATGCTGTGAAGCTACTACCAATACATTCATTTTATACACTTGTTGTCAATGAACTCAAAGCCAATAACGCCAGTTTGTCACAGTGTGGGTTCTCCCCTACAAGGTGGCTCTCTCAGTAGAGAAGGAATTAGGTGCTCTAAAACCTCCCATTGCCTAATTGTGCACTTACCCTCGTGATGCAAATGCTCTCCTGTCACTGTGTCATTGCCTAATTGTGCACTTACCCTTGTGATGCAAATGCTCTCCTGTCACTGTGTTAGCATCTCCAAATCATGTCTAAACATGGGACTGTGCATCACAACCAGCCACCCCCCGTCACAAATCTTCTGCAGATGATTATCATGGCACAACAGGGAACAAATGTTGAGACACTGGGCTGTGCCCCACTCCCCACACCGACTTCTGCCCTGACTTTCTAAGGTCATACACACACAAGTTTTACTTTCCAAACAAAAATTTCTACAGACGATGGAAAAGAGGAAAAAGCAATGGGAAGGATATCAATGTCATGCACCTGGTTTACTGAGTATATAATGGAGGATCCTACTTCCTCACTTCACACTGGAAGGATGGGTCAAATTCTTTCAGAAACCTGGATTTTTTAGGAATAGTTGAGCCCAACAGCTGACATACCAGCGTGGCATTAATTAGGAAAGGGTTTACGTGCTTATAGATAGAAAAGCATGAAAGCAGGTTAAAGAGCTGATGGATATATCTGAAATTAATAATTTCATTTTCAACACGAAACACTCCTTTTTAATGGGGTATCTCAATCCATGGAAACATCTCCTGACTATCAGTAATCGAAATGCTCGTGCCAGCTGAGGATGGATGTGAGCTAAGTCGGCTTCTTTTTTTCTCCTGCCACTACAATCTATTTCCACAAGACATGTGACTGCAATAACTTGCATTTTCTCATTAGCAGGCAGGATGTTGTTTATGGCTGCACAGGGTGATGGCCAGAAATTAAAAAAAGACTCTATCAAAGCTGTCCCATGCCTCAAAGAAAACATTAATGATGTTTGGACAATAGATTAAACCGGAAAATTAAATCAGATCTCTGAACACAAGACATATCCATTTAAAGTCTCAGAATATAACTAACCACAGAGCTTTGAAGTTGTCACAGAAAAAATCCTATAGATAATCAAAAGTTTCCTACTACATCTGCATTCATTGTGTTGCCCAAACATGGATGGAAACACACTGATAGAAAAGGTCTCCTGCTGCTAGGCTTTTTAAAAGCACAAGCTATCTTCACCAGGAACAAGTCCCAGACGAGATTTAAAGGGAATAAGCTCAGCACAACACACTGACCTCTGGACCTCACAGATGTCTGCAAAAAAGTGCAGTTTCTGAAGAAATAAAGGGGGAATTTGTGTAGGCTGCATGTTCCTGTAAGACCAGACCCAAGTGTCTTCAACTGGAATTCATGCCCATGACAGCACACGGGCTGCCTGCAAAGCTCCCATCAAACTGCTCGAGGAAAACTGTGGTCCTTGGCCAAGGGATTTTTCATAAAGTATGTGCTCTTCATAAAAAATGTTAATGTTTCATTAGTAAAACAAAAGAAATGAGCAAAATATTCATCTCACCCCAAGAAGATCTGTAGGCCTTCTCCAACCTGTGCTTTGCAGCAGTGGCAGCAAATACATCTATGTCACTTGACAAAGGTTTGCCACATTGATCATAAAAATCTCCCGTGAAGTGGACTCTAGCCTCCCTTGTTGCTTTACTCTCATATTTTCCTGTCTTTATCACTGAGGCTTCACCTAACCACAAATCATCCTTTTCACACCACTTCTCCAGTTTGAAGACGTGATCTGAAAGCCTGACCCTCTCTGCCAGGCTACTGCAAGCCCTTCCCAGCTGGGGCTCATCTTCAAATCAAATCTGCATATTCTCTTTTCTATCATCCAGGAAGTTCAGAAAAGTGCCAAATAACACCAAACCAAAACCAGACTCTTGTAGAACCTTACCAGGCACAATGCCCTGCTTTGCAGGTAAACCATCTCCAACAGGGGTCTTGCAGTGGTTTTTTGGGGCTGTATAATTCAAGTAAGGCACTTTGGGTGCCTTCTGTTTCCTTCCTCATACAAAAGGCCAAGTACACAATCAGATTATTTTCTGTGTTACACTTTTGGCCATACTATGGCCACAGACTGACCATGAGACCCATGAGACTGATGTCTGGCCTGCACCTGCGTGCACCTGACCCCTAGGAATCCAAGAAGTCAAACAATCCCTTGTGCTCTATTCATTTGCATGTGGTTTCCTTTCCTATTTTATTTCCCCAAGTGGAAATCCCGTGTGGAAAAGACAAAGCCCAAAACCATGGCAGATGTCACTAGAACCACAGAAAACGACAGCCATGGATTTGTTGAAAGAGCCACAGGATGTGCCTACAACTCCATCCCATTTCTGCTTCCTCTCCTCATGGCTCTGGCAGGCGAGAGGAAGCCCAACCATTCCACATTTCCCCTGCATACCGAATCAGGAACTTTCTTGACAAATTAAAGAGAAATTCATCCAAATGTTAGTAGTTATTGCAACCTCATTTCTCAGTCAATCACCCTCCTGTGAAGCATATCTCACATCCCTTTTGATCAGTTTTGCATCTAGATTTGCAGTCGCCATCAATTCAAGCAAGCTATCGACAATGAGCATGGAGCTGAGGACAACACGCTGTGAGCATCTCCTGCCTGCGACCAGAGCGAGTCATCTGTGACCCTTCAGCTGTCATATTAATGGGACTAATTGTAGCTGACGGAGCAATTGGGCTGAAAATCATCCAAAACAAAACAGGAATCAGCAACTGAGACCAATCGGTTAAACCAACAGAGCCCTCGGTCAGTTGTTCACAGAGTCAATTATCCACATCCCATTGAAAGTGCACTTCAAAAGGACGAGCTTTGGAAGGAGGAGGGAAGGAAATGTGATAGGGTCTATATTTGGCACTCTGCTTTCCAAACAAGGCAAGATTATTTTATTGATTTTTTTTTTTTGTAAGATCTTTTTCTCTGGCCTACTGCTGGGTACAAGAGATCCAAACCAGATTTCTCCCTCCCTGCTCATTACACAATGTTTGTCCGACAAATTTGCTCTCAATCAATTTATGCAACCCCACAGACTCTAAATCCTGCCTTTAACGATCCTGCTCTCAGTTGGCTTGCAGAGGGCTGGAGCTGAAGTGCTATAAACAATCTTCCCAGTGTCATACTAGAAGAAAAGAATCCGGTTCCTTCTCTGTGCCGTGTCAGCCTTATGGGAAATGCACAATAAAGAGCGGTAACAATTTATTGTCATCATTAGATACTCAATAAGGAGAAAGCAAATAATGGGTTTCTCAAGTGGTTGAGCTGATATAAATAAACAACAGGGAAAAAATTGACTTTGAGCAACATCTGAATTATTCCTGTGATTTTTCACAAATTAAATCCTTCCAGTTGCCCTTATTAAAATGATATAACAAACAATAAATACCACCTAGCAAGTTCGAAATGGAAGAGCTTCCACGATGAGCACCCTCCATTCACAAGCACAGGGGGACCACAGGAGGCTGCACACCAGCCTGATGCAGCCAGAGGAGAAGGAGGAAGATGGTCAGGATTCTCATGTCCCCTAAGCCACCATCAGTGCCTGGGAGGAGGTCCCAGCCTTCACCTGATTGCCATCACTGCAACCCCCCTGTGCCCAGGCTGATTTCCATGTTTGAGCTCTTCTTGCACTTTCTCCCACCTCTTGCCCTGTGGAAGGGGATGAAAGCAGACAAGGAGGGGCTTGGCACTTAGGACATGCCTTATGAGTGCAGCCCCCTCCATGAAGCTCAGGGTTTCAGGGCGGGAATTCAAAGAGGTTGAAGTGGCACAAGGCAAAACTGTGGTTACACGGGGTCAGGTCATTATGCAACGGCACAGGGGACGACAGTGCTGCCAAGTTCCAGGCAACCTGGAGCTCATTACAGATTAGTCAAGTCTTGGCCAAATTCAATAAGCCTGCTCACAAGCTTAAGGTTAAGTAAAGCCTGGCACCGAGGCAGGGGCTAAATAAGGCAAAAATGGAAAACCACCTTAAGAAACAGCTCCCAGAAGACAGTAACTTATTGCACTCTGCTTGTGATTAGAGATTTTAATTATGAAGGTGAATGCTGAAGGCTTGAAATTGTGAGATTTTTTTTTCGTTTCATATATAAGTGAGCCCACACATTCCCGCCTGGAAGGTACTTGCTGAGATTTGCTTTCAGAGGAACAGCTGGAAGTGTTTGTCTTGCAGAACATTTCCCAGGTCTGACCCCAGCATTTTCAGGATCCTGTGTGATGTCAGACATGGAGAGCCAAAGAGTAATTATATATCCTTGGCATAATTATCTCTGCTCGCTCTTTCTTTCCTGCTTCTTCCTTCTCTAAACCCTTCTGGCATAAGCTCTGAAATCCAGTTGCTCCCCTTGGATGCCAGTCCAAGCACACACCTATAACAAGGTCCTGGTGCAGGTACTGGAGATACCCAGGCACACCAGCATGGAGAGAACAGGAATGGTCCTCATAGCCTGGTCCCACAGCTGCCGTTCTCATCTGAACACACACATCTGCAGTAAGATCAGGTTTCACCCCTCACCAACCACATGCTTATGTTTTCCTCCTCCAAACTCTTAGCCAAGGGCAAGGTACAAGCCCAGAATTTCTGAGCTGTTAACTCCCTGGTGGGCAAGTCAAGCCCTGTCAAGCTGGTAACTCTCAGCAGTTGTGGTCTATCAGATGACTGTTGGGTGGCCTAAACCAGATTAATTCTTACAGAGGTTGAAGTGCTCTACAGCTGCAAAGGACTGAAATTCTCCCTCCAAAAGCTCTTGCAATACTACTCCGTCTCCTGCCTGCAGTTCATCCATGGTCTGGCGATCACCATGCTCACCAAAATGTACTTGCCAGCCTTAGCCTATCCCACAAGAACAGCATCTTCACTTGCCAAGGGAAAGTCAGGCATGGTTGGCTTTAATGCAGTAACATTTTGTTGCCAAAGCACAACCAGCAATAGGTTTTTCAGCATCTCAGTGTGCAATTGCAGATAAACAGGATTAACCATCCACATAGAAACTGTAGATGTGAAGAGATGCAAAGCCACGAACGTTGTCCAAACCCCAAGGTCCTTATCTTTGTGTTCCCCACACACTATGCAAACACTGAAATTTAACTTGAGGCAACAAACAGCACAAGACCCTGTGACACAACAGCTCTGAAAGATGCTCTGCACCAACAGATCCACACTCTGGATGGCTCTGGACTTCCCCAGTGAAGTGCTGGGTGTGCCAGAGAATGACATGGGTCTCAAAGACCACAGCCACAGCCCTGCAATGCCATGCAGCACACTCAATGAAGGACACTGAAAATGGTGCACCTCTCCAGCACGTTGGCATGATTGAAGAGGCATAAAGAAGGCACCAGAGTCACAAATAACATTTGAATCACCTCTCCCAACAGAATGAAAAACAAATCAATCAAAGCAGTGTAGTCAGCAAGCCCCATGCCTCTACATCCCTCCGTGCACACGCTTGGCTTCCTGTGCTTGGGCTTGTTTAACACTGACATTAACAATCACATTTCCAACACTCTTGCCAGGCTGGGCCACTTCTGCACCTGTGCCTTTGCAACTGCCCAGCTCCAGCTCCCAAGGTCCTCCTAATATTTTTTCACAGGCAAGTTCAGCACTACCATCACCACTCCCACATGTTGCCCAACTGCTGCCAGCCTAGTGCAGGGCAGGTGGAGGCAGATATGTATGAGAAAAACATGGAAAGGTTGGGAAGGAAAACAGAGAGAGAGAGAAGCAGCGCTGCAAGTGGACAGAGGACAGTATGGTGGGTTTTCTGTGTTACTAGTCCACTGCTCAACTTGATGTGGGCTGACGCTTGCCCTGTGGGATGCATAAACAGATTTTCATCAGAAAGTCCCAGTTCTCTAAGAGAACGGTGAGGGAACTGGTGAGTCATGAAAGCAAAGGATGTCTACAGGCAGAGCTGCTCTGGCAGGCACAGAGAATATACATGACCTTTGCTGAACTGGTACGGGGGTACAGAAATGTTTTAACATCTTCCAGGACATCTCCTGCTTCATCTTTGGATAGACAAGTTTTGGCTGGAAGACTGGGACGAAATAGAAGGAAAAGAAGAGCTGCAGGAAAGCAGAGCTTGAGGGGAATGGGATGGACTGATGAGTCTGATAACTCCAACTTCTGATAGCTACCGCTGGACTCATATACCCAGGGGACCAAGTTCACCAAACCTGGGCTGCCCTTTTCTACAGCCTCAGTGCAACATACATGCCATGTGAGTCAGCACAGATCAGTGCACATTTCCTATGAGCCAGGAGCATGTCAGCTCCGTGTTGGATTTGTGGGCAGCAGCATAGCTTCATAGCAGAAGATGAGGCCCAGCCCAGGTGGAGAAGAGCAAACACAGGATTTCTGATCATTCCCTGCAGGTTCACTCTCAGTATGTCACAAATGACATCATGACTTGGGCTCATCTCAGTCCTCAGGGCCACATCCTATCTGCTGGCGGCTCCCACAGCCTCACTATTTCTGCTTAGGGAGTCTTAAACTAGGCAAGGGAAAAATAGAGAGGAATTGGTGTGTTGAATACATGCAGGTCAATGATTATTCAGTGATAAAAATGAAGCTATTATGCAATTAACACAACGGCATGTGGCAGCACTGACAGATCAGTGCAGCAAGCCTGCAAAGCATCTGCCCAAGCTGCCAGAGCACAGAGAGATGCAGGATGTGGGAGCTTCCCAGCTCCTGCTCTACCCCACCTCAACCCATGCTGCTGCTGGCAGCCCTTAGCAGAAAGTAGCAGGAAGAAGAGGAGGTAAGAATGTGAAGGGACTCAATTCCCTCTGTAATTTCATCCCTAAATGCCAGTTAAACACATTACTATCAAAAGAGCTCAGAGTGACCACAGACCCCAAGCCACAGGGAGCAGAAGCAAAAGCAGCAGCTCTGTCACTGCTGTCTCCCCACGTAGGATAGTTCCAGCTGAAAATTAAGCACTGGGTGCCATAGCCAGCATCGCCCCATGCCTTGCTGCCCACAGCAAGAGGTGCCCTCAAAAATACCAAACCAAAGCTGAGCAGCAAGAGGCAGCCCAGGGTGGGGAGAGAAGCCCATTGCTATTTTTCCACTTGTGGTGAACAAATAAGCTCCTATTTTATCAGCAGCACTAGGGAGATTGTTCCATAAATTAGGACAAACACCACACTTACGTTTTGAATTCGTCAGAGCTGCAAGTAGCAAAAAATAGACAGGTTTTTAGTGGAAAAATAAATTTGGCAAGAGGGCAGTGGGGAAGAAGGATCAGAGCAAATTTAAAGAAAGAAGGGAAGAAGTTCCCTTGCCCAAGACTTTCTCTGCACCGACAATAAGCCCAGCAAACCGAAAATGAGAGATTATATACAGTCTGTAATTGAAGGAGCAAAAGCCACAGTTAAAACAATCTAAAAAGGCCAAGCCCTGAGAAAGGCAACTAGAATCCCTTATCTTTTGATGGAAAAGAATGTGTTCCCTGAGATTAATGACGTGTTTACCCAAAAGGAAATCGCCGCCCTTCTGAAGCAGTGAGTGTTTGTTCCTCCCGAGCCCGTTTTCTGCTCCAGAGCTGATCTCCCAAACCTCCTGTTTAAAATCAACACACAATACAGCTTCCTGCTGCCATGCGCTCCGAGGTATCCCACTATTAACCCTCTCCCAAAAAACACCCTCCTCCACACCTGTACATCCCCACCCACCACTGCTGGTGGCAAAACCAGGGTATTTAGACCACACTTCCAGCACCACCACGTAGAGACAGGCAGCATGCTGACAGCTGCCAGCAACCTTGCTGCAGAGTGATGAATCACCCTGTGCATAAATATTTCTCAGTTGAGCAGACAAATTAGCAAGCGTGGAGCCTGACAGTGCTGTCGAGGGAAAGCACTCTGGGCGACCTCTTCTTAAGATGCTCAGGATTTCAGCAGCACACCCTGCTGAGCAAACCAGCCTGCTGCAGGATGCTCTTGGAAAGAGGTTTAACATCAGCCAGGACAATGCTGTGCTGTGTTATGGAAGGCACAGAGGAGCATGGGATCTGTGCACTGAAAACCCTCGAGTGAGCAGCAAGCAAGCCTGGAGCAGAAGCGCCAGGGGTGAACTCTTTGAGGACACCTGCAAAAAAACTGCTCAGGGGGCATCTGTCCTTTACACATGTGACAAACCCAAGTATTCACATCCTCTCTCATAAATGCACCCCCAGTAAGTGCGCTCATGGTTCATCTCTAATCTCCACGTGGAGCATCCCAAACACAAGAGCCACCAGGTCACAAGCACCTCCTCTCCCTAAAGCAAATGAACCTGCAATACTGGGTGCTGGCCAACACCTAAATATAGCACAAAAGGCAGAATAAACAAAGGGAGCTGCTTAAATCTGTCTCCAATGTTTGTCTTTAGCTAATGCAGCAAATTTCATTTGCAGGATGCTGTCACCTCTCTCAAATCATGAGGCAGCCTATGCTCCCCCCCAGGCTCTCCTCAGCCACATCACATCTCCTGCAGGACTGGACTGGGTGGGAGGAAACATTAATTTCTGCCCAACTCCCCATGCGCCTGGGTTATCTCCACCTCAGCTTCTCAGGAAAGTGGAAAACTACTAACATACACAAGAGCACACTCGGAGCCTGCAAGGGCCCACACGGGCAGCTCCTCATCACAAATGCTCAGTGCCTCAGCACTGCTTATATAAAGGAAAACTTAGGAATGTGCCTGTGGAATTAGCTAGTGAAGCTGTTTGGCACTTATTCTGTCTCTACAGGTTGGTGGGTTTGAATAATTCTTTTTTAAAAAAAGCAAAAAAATAAATATTTTCTGCAGGCGGAAACTCTAAAATTCTGTTTAGGACAAGAAAAAGGGAAGAGATTTTAACACAGGTGTTTCAACTTTATAAATTCCACTTATGTTTTATATTATTTAATGCTAAGCACTAGACTTGCTGTAATATATAAATCCTTCCATTATTATTTGATTTTCTGATGTGGTATCCATAATCTGGCTTGTTCAGTGCTATTCAAACCAGCTGGCAGAAATGGTTTTATTCACCACAAAGAAAACGAGAAGTAAAATGTCTCTCGCTTCATCCTTTTTCTAGGAAAATAGTTTGCATCAATGGGATGTCATTATCAATTACAGAGTGATATTTCTTGGAAGATTCCCCAGTTGTGGGAGGTTCTGCAGAACTTTTCCAATGAAAAATCCTAGTCTTGAAAAATCAGAATTTAGGCTGAGTCAAGGCACAACAATTGGAGGAAAATGAATGGCTGTTGAGCAGCAGCAGTGATGACACACATCCTTTGGACTCGTTGGAGTGACCTCCTCTCTATCTCGGACCTACTCCGTGTATTGTTTGGGAAAAAAGCCCAAACCATGCTGATCAAACCCCATCTTTCAAACAAAAGCAGTAAATCATGATATAACTTAATGCACTGGGTCCTGCCATGGTCTACAGAGTCTTCTGCCATATTCATGGCTAGAGCATCCCATACTTCCAAGTTATGGATATGTTATCCATACGACAATAGTACTTCAAAATAAAATTACTCCATTTATTGACATTTTGATTTTGTGTCTAAAACAATAGTTTTCTTTCAGTTTTGGAAGATTTTCATCAGCCACACAGAGCTACAGCCTCAAGTCTAGCTTCAGAATGCAAATCAAAGTGGAAATCAAACAGTGTTTGATTTTGGAAAGGTTGAGTGAGATGTTGTTGCCTAAAAAGATTTGGTTTTGTTTGTTTGAAACTATTAATTGAATTCCATTTCAATCAGAGAATACATTTTCTCTAACAAAATCACATTTTTTAATGGATGTATTTCCCCTTTGAGTAGAAAAAGAAAACAAGGAAGAACCACTGGGCCACTATCCAGGCTAGTGAAGGTACAACCAGGATAAAATTCCTTACCTACAGTCAAAAAGGCCAAAAATTGTTAAGACAGGCCAGGAGATAAGATGATGAGCAGAAGATAAGGACCCATGTCCCATGCCAAGTTTTCTCTGTAGCCTAGGAGAGGAAAGCAAACTAGAAGTGCAGTGGCTGAAGGAAGATCTAATATCTAGAAATTATCTTCGTAAATTAAATCCCTAAATAAGGAAAGCTGATTCAAGGCACAGCTGAACTGTGACTGGAATTAAACACTGGGGGAATGAAAAAAGAGGAGGTAAAATATCTCCATCATTTGAAAACAATTATGTGGTGGCACAAAAAAAAAAAAAAAAGAGGAGAAAAAAATCAATGCCATTAAATAAAGCTGTCCTGTTTAAACACAGCACCGGGGAGAGGTGGAGAGATCGTGGGATGACATATATGTTCCTCAAACCAGGCAGTTTTATTAGTCCTCTAGCATTAAACAAGTCACTGCTGAACAGAGAGCCTGCACAGGAGGTTTTATGGGAGGAATGGGTGGGGAAAGCCCACGTGAAGACAGTGTCTAGCAGGGGGCAAAGCCAGATGAGGTATTTCAGGATTTATTTACAAGCTCTAGGAAGATGAGCTTAGCATTGACTTGCAGGGAAACTGCAAAGAAATTAAAGGTTAAATCAATGTGTACATAATCTCTTGTATAAAACAGGAGCAGTATTACCTATTAACAACCTCAGCAAACCCTCTCCTGCTTCAGGAATGGACCTGGGCCAGCCAGTCCCTGACAGCAACATGCAGTAGGACACTTTAGGGTTTCAAGTGAGGTCAAGACTCTCCTTGCCCTTGGCAGCATGTGGCAGAGGCAGCTCACTCCCATGCCCCACATAGCCACTGGGATGGCACAGTCTAGAGCAAAGAAGACTGGAGAGAAGCACCCAAAGTCTTCCAAGCAAGCTGGTTTAATGCACAAAGGAAGGATATCACACTGCCCCCAAGTCTTCAAGAGACCCAAAATGGTAGGATTTGGCTGCAGGAAGCAGGGATTAGCCTGACTGACTAGAGCAAGGTCTCCAAGGATGCAGCAAAGGATCCATCACTGGAAACTTTTAAGAGCAGATTAGATACACGTGGCATCCATCCCCAGGGCAGCCCAGTGCGTGCAGGAGGACAGGGACTTGCAGGCCCTGAGCTCTCCTTCCTTCCTCCATACCTACCTCCTGGGAGATGCTTCAGGGCAGCAGGCTCAGAAATCCTGCCTGGTCCCAGCAGAGCAGGGGCACAGGGGTGCCAGTCTCAGCCCCCAGGGTGCAGCAGCTGTACTGACACCCTGATTATCTGCCAGCAAGTGAGACTGCAGCTCCTCAACAAAGTCCCACTGCTGGATGTCCTCCAGCAAGGAAACACTGTAAAAACCTACCTACAAACAGGGAGGCAGAGTTACATCTCAACCAAATTTTTTTTAAAATAAACTGCTTTAAATACCTACTTCAGAGAGCCTGGACAGAGTAGTGTAGCTTTCCTCTCACTATCTAAATAAGGCCTCTAACAATGTTATCACTTTTCAAAACACATCTGTCCCGCAGCTCCTAGCCCAGACAATTGGCAGGTAACCAGTTAATAAATGTCTTCGCCAGACTGTTGAATAGGCTGGCCCTGGCTCAAGAGTGATGTCAGGGCCATTCAATGCACTATAATTGGAAAAACCTGGGAAAAGCAATCCCGTGTTTTTTAATAAATAAAGAGTGTATTAGCAGCCTCCTGCTTTTATTCACCACGGTGTCTACCTTGTTCAGTAGCAAAGTGGGATATTTTTTTTTTATGCTGCCGTTCAACTCAGTGATTTCTACTTGGAATTTGATGCCAGTTTCCAGATGTGTCTCAGGCCAGGAAGTCAGCAATCAGCGTGGATAAAGCCTCTGGGATTAGCTGCAGATCATCTTCTGACACATACATCCTTCCTGCACCCTCTCTTATGATATCGGGGCACACCCCTTGTGCCCAAAAATAAAACAAAACAATCCAGAGCCAAGCAAAGGCCCTTGACTAGGATGCTTTGCTCACTTTCATATTAAATATGTGGGAATATATTTATATATTTAATTCATTCAGTCCATCAAAGCCCCAAAGGCACCTTTTGAGGGATCTTTACAATACCAGTGTTTACATACATAAATCACTTTCACAATTGCAGGTTCCCTGTCTGCTGGAGCAGCTCCAGGCAAAGCTCATCTCCCACAGCTCCTCACCAGTGGTACCCGCAGGAGAGCATCAGCTCCCCAGCTCAGCCACAGAGTGCTGGAGGGGGGATGAATCCTGCAAAGCAGTTGCCCTCAGAGGAAGTAGTGAAAATGATAAATGAGTTTTCTGGGCTCTGTGTGAGCAACTTTGGGAAGCTAAAACTCAAGTGGGTGACATAAAGGATGTGGTTTGCATGGAAAATAATCCCAAGCAGAAGCACCCTGACAGCAACATGCCTTTCAAACCTCCCTGCGTCCCTGAGAAATGAACTCCCCAGACTTCCCAGCTGGGAGGAGAGGGGCTTAGCTCCACACAGCCAGGCTTCTGCAGGATGGAGGGATCCCAGCCCAAGGGGACACAATTATTGAATTGCCAACAAATAATTTATTCCCCTCCGCAGGCATTTCAGAGGCTGTTGTCTGGCTCCTTTAGCTCATGTTGTGATTCCTTTCATCTCCCCATCAAAGCACAACCAAATTAACACCAGCCCTCCCCGCAGTGATTGTCCCCCCACACGCTCCCACAGCCGCTCTGCTTTAACAGGGCACCTGGGAGCCACTGCCAAAACAGGAAAGCAGGCGCCTAATTGAAAGGGAGTATTTGGGAGTCACCCTACACAAAAACTAGCAGAGATATGCTAGGAAAATAAAAGAGTGGGCATTAACCGCCGTCTTATCTTCTTTTTTTCCGTGACTCTAACGTTCAGGACACGAAAAGGCCAAAAAGTTTCACATACTGTTCTGAGGAGCTGGTCATGGAGAGGAGCATCCTCTCCTCTACATTCACTGCTCCTCCAAAAATAACTCTGGCTGATCTTGAGGTATGAACCTCCAGAATTAAAATGCAAAAATATGCAATCCAAAAGAAAAAACCCTATGTCGCTACCATGAAAATTTGTGCCGGGTCTTGGTTAAGGGTTGAGAAGTTGAGCACTGACCGATTTCAATTCACCTGTGTTAGGTTTGGTAAAAGCACTAACCTGTGCCTAAGGAGAAAGGGAATATGGATGTTTTCTGTCTGAAGGAAGGAGCACGATTCTGGAGGTGGGACCAAATATTAAGGCGAGTGGCCAGAGACAGCTCAATGAGGTTGGTTTTCAGACAGTACAGGGAACCCCTCTCCTCACTACCCACCCCTGTCTGAGATCGCAGCCTGAGGCTGTTCCCTAGCCCCAGGGGAAGTGCCAGCTGGAGTCAAGGGAGGATTTAGGATTAACTCCAAGAAATCAGACAGTCCCACCCCACCCTGCAGGCAGTTTGTGGAAAGGAGCGAAAGCCTCGGGTCAGGAAGAGGCACAGGGCAGGCTGGCAGGGAGCAGTCCCAGCGGGGTCAGCAGCATCTGGACAAGTAACAGAGTTAACCCTGTCTGCTGGAGCCGCTCAGCATCTCCAGCCGCAGCTCCGGGCTGCAGGAATCCGGCTCGGGAGGGAGCCACGGCAAGAGAAAGGGAAAAAAAAGGAGCAAAAGCAGCGGGAAACCCTGCTGAGAAGCCCCCTTTTGTGTAAACATGCTCCGTCCTCAGACTAAAAATAAAGGCAAACCACAGGAAGGGAGTGAGTGCTTGGACAATATCCGATTTGGTGTGTGCCTGGGTGTGAGCTGCGGGAATGGGGAGAAGAGCAGACTCCACCCAGCGCAACCACACAAAGGCAGCCGGGTAAGACCTTCGA
>NW_008658853.1:46402-59349 GCF_000695815.1 Acanthisitta chloris
TGTTCAGTGAGGGAACAGGCTGCCATGGCAGGAGCAGAAAAGGCAGCACAAGGCCCATCTTACAGGTTTGGAGAAAGACACCTGGGGCTGTGAACTGAAGCCCCATAAACCTGTCATAAAATAAGGACACGACCCAGACAAGATGTCAGCTGAAATCTTTCCAGCTCACAGGTCTGTCCTCAAAAACTAACCACTCCGTGCACACTGCCCTTCTCATCTCAGTCCTGGCTGCAGCCACAGGACCTCACTCAAAACAGCTGCGTGTTCAGGAGGGCTGCTCAGTGAACTGCCCACCCCAAAGGGGTCTCAAATGCTCCCCAGGTGCTAGGCTCCAAGGCACCCCACCACTGCCATCAGCTGACACTCCACCAGAATGGAGCTCCACTGGCACCTGCACGTCCTCCTTGCAGCAGGGATGCTCTGCTGGTGAGTGCAATCACACCCGAGAGACAGACATCCATCATCCATGCCGTGCAGAAAGTGTGCAAGACAGGGTGAGGAGGCTCCTTGAAGCCCAGCGCTCACCGTTGGTGCTGACACACCACTCAGAGGCCTTCTGGGGAAATGCAGGACTCGATGGATCCCACGGCTCAGCCTGGATGGAAAGCACACTCTCACAGAGCAGCGGTCTGTGAAAGCAGAGACACCCACAGCTCTCCCCTGCCAGCTGTGTGGCTGCAGGTCCCACCGCACAGGCAGCGCTGCCCTGGGGTACTGGAGTTTGGGGCTTGGATCTGGCCACCATCAGCTCCATGTCCCTCCATACACTGGAAGCTCTCCTCTCTTTAGTCAGCCGTGGCTAAATTGCAGCCTCTGCAATGCTCAGCCGCCTCATTTCCCTTCCTTTCTCTATTTTCTGTCAGAAGAAAATGACATAGTGCTCACCAGTGGAGGAAATCAAAGACAACTATGTTGACCTCAACTTGGGCATGTTTCCATCCTGCTGACTATTCTTCTAATTCTCACCTCCTGGTCCCATATTCACTTTCAAACCATTAGGTCTCACCTCAAGTATTCATTTTTCTCTACTATTAGAAAGGTCTCTATGTCCACATTAAAGGTCTCCTATGAGCACAACCGAAATGCAAACCCCCTCTGGTTCCTTTGGAAAACAACATCCTATGAAACGCAGCTGTTTGGAGCAGGCCACTTGCTTTCTCTCTCACCTCCTGGTCCCATATTCACTTTCAAACCATTAGGTCTCACCTCAAGTATTCATTTTTCTCTACTATTAGAAAGGTCTCTATGTCCACATTAAAGGTCTCCTATGAGCACAACCGAAATGCAAACCCCCTCTGGTTCCTTTGGAAAACAACATCCTATGAAACGCAGCTGTTTGGAGCAGGCCACTTGCTTTCTCTGCAAAACATGCCACAGTGAGCACAACCATCCCTGCTTCATTCTCATTTGCAAGTGTTTGCTGAAACTTTCACAGGCATTTCTTATGTGCTAAATATAAAGTGCAAGTGCCTTTCCATAAGGCTCTGTCTGACAGGGGAGCAGCTGCTTCTGTGCCCATGCCACTGTCCTCACACACCGTACTGGCAGCACAAAATAAAACAGCAGCATGAAAGAGAGTTGCACCATCGATGCTGTGAGTACCTACAGGACTCACCTCCTGCCACTTGGCTCAGCAGCTGAATCACAGCTATCAATCCAAACTGAAGATCTTTCCTTTAAACTCACTTTAGTAGGTCACTTGCAACCCCTCAAGCTGCTGCTGGACACAGGGGAAGCCAAGAAAAAGGTGACACCTTCTGTTGACTCAGCTAATTACACTTGATTATTGCTGGAGCGGGTGCTGTGGCACTCGTGGGCTTTCCCCACTGCAACAACCCATGACTTGAGATGTGTTTCCCAACAAACAGCTCTCGGGGATTAAGATGAAGGGAGGAGAAGGGGGCTTGAGGTGCAAGCAGGGTTGCAGGTGAGAGCCCTAAACCTCCGCCTTGCTCAAGTGATGGCTCCATCACTGCAGGCTGAACTCAACTGGGGAAAAGTTAACAGAAGAATCACACTCACAGCTCCTTGAAACCCCAGCAGTCACCTACCCTTCTCACCCAGCTTCCCAGCACACACATTGAGAGCTCAATTCCTGAGGTTAAACACCTAAATTAATAAGGCATCTCCAGTCATGCTCTGGAAATATTTACTCCTTGCAAAATTACTGGTTGGTACCCAAGGATGGGACACACCTGGAAGTTCGGAATTCTACCTCTGCCCAAGTATGTGTCACTTCACAAGCACATCTAAGGAGAAAACCCCAGGAAACTAACATCTTCTGACCCCAAAGCAATGAACCCCCAGTTTTACCTGGATCGAGGTGTGTAAAGGACCCAATGACAAAGTCCAGTGTTGAGACAGCCAGCAGGAAGAGCAGCAGCAGCTGGAGCCTGATGATCCACTTCACCCCAGCCAGGTTGATCCCCAGCAGGCCGAGCAGGACAGCCAAGGAGATCCCACGCACTGCCCAGATGTTGCTGAGGCTCAGGACATCTGCAATGGACTCTGCAAAGCCAGTGATGTACATAGCACCTGCAACACACTGAGGAACAGAGCTCTGTGAGTGTCCTGTGGCAGAAAAAGGGATCCCCAGCCTCTGTCCTGGGCTGCGGAGGTCTTTGTTCAGACAGACAGACATTTGCTGTCACAATACAACCTTTCAAGTTACTCTAGCCTACAGGGACTGAACCTTGCTGCAGTAAGACAGCACAGTGCCAGAGCAGCACAGCTACTGCCCACGCAAAGAGAGAAGGCTGAGCGCTCGGGCCAGTGACCCAGCAATGTGCCACTGGCTCTGACATTTACTCTCCATTAACACTCCAAGAAAAACCACACTGGATTCTCCAAGGGAGAAAAGGATGGGTCAACCTCTATGTTTCTTCTCATCTTCTGTTTCTCTGGAGGAAAGGGTCCCAGTTCAACACCTGCCTGGAGAACAGCAGTTTGTTTCCCCCTTCGCTGCCTCCCAGGGGTTATTTTTAACTTGGTGTTTAGTTTGGATGAAAAGTCTGATACTTCACTGGCTCCCCATCTCGTTGCTGGAACAGAGCCTGCACTTTTGAGGAGGATGCATTGTGCAAGCCATGCCCCCCTGAGCTCCTGGGAAAACTGCCTATTTGTCTTGCAGCAGGGCAGGACACGCACTCTGCCCCGGGTGGCTGAGAGTCTGCAGGATGGGACATCTGCAGCACAGGCTCAAGCCTCAAACCCCACTGTGGGGCAGCGATCCAAAATACCAGGACATTTCTCTGCAGAGGTTCCCTCTAGCTGACATTTCAGCAACAACCTTTTCCAATGCATGGCATCCCTGGAAAACCAGGACAGGGCAGACAGCTGCATGGTGACATGGGTGGTGTGACCTTGGATCTTGCAACCCCACTATCTCTGTCCATGTATGAGGGATGTGCAGCACAGCTCCTGCATGACTGGAAGGCAGAAAACTCCTACCCAAGCCAGCAAGAGCAGAGCAGACTCCTCATCCACTGCAGATTCTCCACCTTGGACAGACCCAGCACTGCTTCACTGAGGGTGTTGAGAACAACCTGGCCCATACCCAGGAGCTGAAAGTTCATGCACGTTTTCCAGTGAGGTGCATGGCATTCATCTATTCAGACTTGGACACCTAAAACTTGGAGATCCTGGAGGATTCACTTCCATCATAGGCAGACACCTAGCACAGACTGGGAGAACTATACCCTGAGAGTCTCTGCATCGGGAGCATGTGGCCAGTCATTCCTAACTTGCCCTAGTCAGACCAGGGAATAGAGAATACCCCATTTCTGGCCACACTTGTCTCAAGATTAAAGTGCTCCATGAGCATCTTGTAGTGGGAGAGCAGCCTGCAGCTGGTGCAAAGCATGTTGGGCAGAAAGCACAGCCAAGATGGGAGAGGCATCAGCTTTCAGGAGCAGGCAAAGTGTTCTTAAGTGAGTTGCCAGCTCCCACCCCACAGCCCCCTGTGCACATGGGATGCCTAGGCAGGGGCTGGGGCTGCTGCAGCTCAGCTTTTATGACCCTCAGGACAGGCTGCAACCTGATTGCTTTCCCAGCCGGGGTCCTCTCGGCGAGTGAGAGTGGAAAATATTACAGGAAGGATTCTGATGTGTGGCCCATTTCCATATCTTGGCTTGTAACTGGGTTCAGTTTGCATTTTATGGACACTTGCTTTTAAACTGGAGTGAAAGGAGAAGAGGGGATTATTTTTGGTTTGGGGGTTGTTAAGGGGTTTTGGAGATTGCTGTAAGCCAGTCACTTAAAAACAAACCTCCATAAAAATGCTTCTCTGCTCACCACATTTTATACTGTTCATAACTTCTTTATGGGGGGAGGGGGTTAAGTTACTGCAGGTTTAAGAGATTATTTTCCTTTCTTTATGTACACTACTTGTGTATTTTGGTGCTTCACCACCGTGACAGTTCCTTGGGGTCTTTCAGAAAACCCAGAACTGTGACTTTTGGCTTGCTGGAAGTCAATTAGCTGTGGCCCTTACTGCTGCCCAGCTCTCCTCCCTAGCTTCACTTCTGCTGGCTCCTGCAGAGAAGTAGCCAAGACTTGCCTGGTCCCTAAGGGCATGGGGAGCATGCCAAGGCCAACCTGCCAGTCCGTAGCTGCTCACTTAGCTTTAGGTGTCCACCCTGACCTCTCCTGCTTCAGTTAACTCCAGTCTCCTGCCAGCAGGGGCACGTCCTGGCAATGGGGGTAATTTGGGATGGGAGGGCCTGTTCTACAGTTTGCTTGTTCAGACACACAACTCTTCCACCATCATGACCCATGCCAGGCAGCATATTGCTGTGCATAGGTTTGCTGCTGGGGAGCAGAGTGGGGCTGAATGCTGCCGTGGTGCTCTCCCATGTAGTCCAGCATAGTGGAACATTACTCATCTCTTACTTGGAGCATTACTTCCCGTGTTTGGAACGCACAAGGTTCATATATGTATTGCAAAGTCTCTAAATTTTCTTTAAATAACTTTTTTTAATTACCTGGCCAAAAATGTAAAGGAGGCCAATGGTCCCCCCTACTTGACCTCCAAGGACAGTAGAAATCATGGAGTAGACTCCTCCACTTCCAATGCTGCACTTCTCACATACCCCAATTCCAGACAAAACTGTCACCAGGGCAACCAGGATGACAAAGGACACCAGAAACATGCCCATTACAATGCCAGTGTTTCCCTGGAATGAAAAAATAAATAAAATCGAATAAAGATCAATTCACACCAACTCTGTTGAGACAGAAAAAGGACCTACCCACTTCTAGTCACTAGTGATCTATGAATCTGGAGTCATTACAGGTTAAAAGAAACACACACAGACACTCCTACATGTCTAATTAATGTAATTGATTGCCACATTTACAGCTCCTATTAGCACCTCTTTGATGAAGACTTGTCTCAGCCTGGGCAGACCTTTGCAGGTTCTGCTCAGTCACCAGGCTCCTGCATGAATCACTGATTTTGTCCTCTGGTTTAAAGGGAATGAGGTCAAACAATGATTCAGCCACCATGGGCAGGGGATCACCACCACCTATTTACATATTTTAGAATGACATGCTTCAAAAAACCAAAAAAGAAACCAAAAAAACAAACCACTTTCGTAACAAAAAGCAGTTTCAAAATTGAACCCATGGGATTTGTGAGAGCTGGTTTATTAACAGCATCAAGCCCGCATTTAAATTTTTCAGAACATTTACCTTTGAAAGCTCTGATCCTCCCAACAATGAGATCCCAAAGAAAAAAAAAACCAAAGGCAACACAGCGTGGAAGATAAATAACACTCTCATAAACCAGCGTGCGCCAGCCCTTATCTGCGGGACGTACGCGGAGTGGCAGGTGGCTCTCCCCTCCCTGCACTCAGAGGAGTTGTGCGCAGAGGATTCAGCCCTGCTGAAAAAAAAACAACCCTCCTTGGGGCGGAGGGAGGGTTCTGGGAGGAGCTGCTGCACCAGCCACAGTCTCACAGTGGGGTGAAGAGCCAAAGCGTCTGAACAAACACAGCTGGAGGTGCCTGCTGGAAGCTTTAAGGGCCAGCATAGCCCCTTTTTTGGAGGGCTCAGTTTGCCATTTAGGGTTGGATTTTCAGAAAGAGAAGGTGCTTAGTATCTCCAAAAGCATTCAAGGACCTCTTCTGAGTTCAGGATCTTTCCAGCACATGGCTGTAATTTATTTTCCAGGGTCAAAAGTTTTCCCTCGTGCTCCAGCCCACCTTCCCCTGCTGACAAATCACTCAGCTCAGTGCACAGCCACCAGAAATCTCTTCCAGTGCCCAGCGCTTCGTTAAGGTCTGGCTTCCCTTCCCTGCCTTTACTCATATTACAGGCCATGTCCACAACCTCCCTTTCCAACCTTGCTCCAGTAACGCTCATCTCTGAGGTCACACTAGCTGTGATGGGGTTTGTTTATCACCAGCACTAAAAGGCTGCTTCCCTGCTCTGGGGTTGGTTGAAATCCCAGATACTTTTTTTTTTTCCTCTCTTTTTTGTGGAAATAACAGAAACATATCCAGGATGTTGCTATCATCATAAAATCCTATTTTAGTTCAGCATCCTGCTGCCTTTGACAGGGGTGTTATCTGGTCAGTGGGGAACAGAGCCAAGGTTTGCTATAAACGCAGCTGCGGCTGGGTCAGCACCACGGCCCACTCCAACCCCACGCTCCTTTTTAAAAGGACAATTGTTCTTTTTCTTCATCTGCTTACCCTCAGGGTAAAGGGTTAATAAATCTGACATGCTTCAGTTAAAAGAAAAAAAAAAAAAAGGCAAACATATGCAAACATTCACAAAGCCTTGGGCTGTAGCCTTCGGCTTTTCCTGGTGCTGGTGGCACCAGGCTAAGGCAGCAGCTAGTTAATGGGCAATCCAATGGTTCCCACATTGGAAGAAGAGAAGGGATTAACAGAAGAAGGGATTAACACTAAAAGCAAGGAGGAAGGCTGGACTCACAAAAACAAGCAGACAAAGTGGGAAGAAAAAGCCTCCATTAAACACTGATACTTATCTATGCATGCTGGAATGGGTGAGTGCAGCAACAATCCCTGTTGAGCACTTCGGAAAGATTAGAGTCCCCTGGAACTGCAAAGCTTCACCAGCCCCAGCTCTGGCTCTGGAAATTTATAACAAAAGCCTGACTCTGCAAACAGCTCGACATATGACTGTCTTCTGCCCGGGGAGTTCTCTGCCAACCCAGACTTCTCCTCCCTTCCCTTTCATGCTAGCTTCCAGCTGGTTCAGTTTTCCTTTTATTTGCAGGCTTTATTTTTATTTGTGTTTGCTCCAGCAGTAACTTGCTTTCAAAGGAGATGTAGAGGAAATAAAATCAGAATGAAAAGGGAGCTAGAAAATCATCCCAACTTCCCCACCATGACAACTGCAGATCCATTCAACACCTCCAGCAACACAATTTTCAATACAGAGTGCAAGTGTCTTCCTGCTCCTTTTGGAAGATGTCCACTATGCCTGTGACATGAACTCTGCCTGAAGCTCAAACCCCACCCGTTCCTGGGGGAGCTTTCCTTCTTCTAAGGGAAAATTTTAAGGGACAATACAACACTTTGCATCAGGAGGGGAGCAGAGACACTTCAGGCTCTGACCTTCAGTGAGATACTATTCTGGATCCAGAAGTGGAAATCTCTTTCATAACGATGACAACTTCACCTGACTGAGGACTCTGTTCAAGAAATCAGAGAGTGCAACACTGACATGTTTGGAAGAGATCTGCTTCAGCGGTGTTGGAAAGACAGCAGAGTATCTGTAACTACAGTCATATGCTATATATGAAAAGCAGTTATTTTGTCTCAACAGTACAACTCAAGGGTGTCCCTGTTCATTGGCAAGCTTGGTTGTTGTGTTTTTTTCTTTCCAAAAGCTAAAATAGGAAACTACTTACAAAGACCTCTTCAGCCTTATATTTTAGTACAACTTTTTGAAATCCTACAAAATATCAGAGGGCGTAAGCAATGTCTACATTAAACAGCACCAAATCAAACACATTTGTGTGGTAGTAAAGACAGAAGGTAAGGAAGTATGGAAGAAAATGTCTATTCAAACGTTCAGTCAAGTCAGCACTCACTCACCACGAGCCATCCTGTCCTCAGGAAAAGAACCACTCCAAAAATGTTGATCATGCAGGAGGTGAAGACGCCATCCCACGTTCCAAAAAGCACTGGCTCCCATACAAACAGCTGGATCTTCCACCAGGGTTTGGTCTGCGTTTGAGACACCTAGAGAAAAGCAAAGCCTTCTGTTTTACCTCTCCTGTTTTATGGGCAGACTGCAGAAATGGTGCAACATAGCCACCAACAGCTGCTAAGACACCCCTTTGCTGCAAGTTGTCTCTAAAAATAAGGGGCAGTAGGGCTGTTGGGATCCCTGGGCCCTGAAAGAGAGGGTTCCCTGCAATACCCTGTTTATATTCTTGTAGGATAAGCAGCAACAGAATCCTGCTTGGCCTCAGTGAATTAACCCTGTTATATTAACCAAAAACACTATTCAAGGGTCCTCTACAGAGCCTGCAGCTATACATTGTGCTTCTCCTGTCCCTGCCAAATGCCCCACCAAAGCAATCAGGATACACAGTGGACAGGAGAAGTCTCCTAGAGGAGATGACAAATCAGGTTGGATGAGCTTGGACCAAGAGAGTAGGTTAAGATGGTCTTCCCATCACACATAGTCATGCCAGATCAGGACACTTTGTTTCTAGAGGAGAGACAGAATTCTAGTGCTTGGGGCACAGTGAATTTCAGAGCTGCTGGAATGAAGACCTGAAACTCCAGGGAAACTGCAGTTTTCCTATTGCAACTGTTTCCTCCTGCCCTCTGGAAATCAAGTCCCCTCTTTCTCTTTCTAATACACCGCAGCTTTACATTGCAAAACAAACGGCAGTTTTGCTACTTCAGTCCTGTTCACCTGCCACAGAGGTGACCAGGAGGAGTGCAGAAACCATGGAGGTGGAAAACTGGGAAAGGAAATGGCTCTCTGACATACCTGCTGTGCTTCCTCATGGAACAGCTCTTGGACACATCCCTCGCTTCGGGCACCATTCAGACTGAACATTGTATCCTTCCCGTTGCCTCTGCCTGCCCAATGCACAGCTGTAACACAACCACAGGCGAAGCTGATCCGAGTGGAAGGTCAGCTATTCTTCTCGGTCAAATTCCTGCCGTGCTGGATCCTCCGTTGTAGAAGATTCATGGTTTTATTGCACTTTACTATGAAAGCAGGAAAGACAGAAGACACGTCTGCTGCTTTCTTAGGCTGCCAAAGCACAAGGCTATTAACCAGATGGAGTCGACAGTGGCTCATAGCAGATGCTGAACTAGAGTGACACCACAGCAGGCAGAGAGCAGTGCTCCTGCAGCACCCTCCCAAGGCCTGCTCCTGGCACAGGCTCTGCCATCAGCCCTGCATTTAGCAACCCTTGGTGGCCTTTTCTGAATCTATCCATACCCCTGGCATGCCCAGCATCCTGTCACACTAGCTCCACAGCTTCACTGTGAGTTGTCTGCAAAATGCATTTCCTCGCATTGGTTTTACATCAGGTGCCTGGTAACTTCATTGCATGCCCCCGTGCTTCCACAACATAGGATATATGGATTATTTACTTCCCAGCAGCACTAATGACTTCACAGCCTTGATCACATCCCCTTCAGCTGTGCCTTTTGCAAACTAGGGTCCTGCCAATGTAACCTGCTACTGACAAGCGACCTCGTTACCACACTCTGCTCCTCTTCCAGAGTGACACAGAAGTGGAACTGGAGCAGCTAAAGGCATCCACCACCACAGACCACACTCTACATTGCTGATGCTCTCAGCCATTCCCTGCACTGATATACAGGAGCCTTTCTTCACAGTCATACCCACCCTTAGAGGGACAGTCATCTTGCCTGCAGTGGCCCAACTCCTACCTGCCACAGGCAGACCCTGGCAGTGGGTCAGGCTTAACTCAACACCATGTATGTACCAAGAAAGCAGCATCAGGATTTATTTCAAGGGTATCTTAGCACATCTTTACAGAAGAGGAAAGCTAGCACAATACTTCTCTGACTCAAAACTGCTGGTTCTTCCCCTCATCGTGATGTTTTTAAAATTAAGTTCTCTCTTGAACTGTGGAGAGGTGCTTTTGTACGTTTCCCTCCAGCTGGCTGCAAGTCTTAACTTCTCCCAAATGGTCTTGTGAAGGCCATTAATCAGTCACCCAGTTTCCCATACCAGTTGTCAACAGAGCCTTTTTGGCCATTCCTCAGTACAGCTACACCATGCCTAGGTAAGACACACAGGGCTACAGCCAGAAGGGAGGAAGACATGCCCCACAAATATGGAGAGAGCAGTTTGTCTAGAACATTGGCTCTCCTGGGGCTGATAGTTTTCTGGCCAATTGAGCTCACATGCTCACAAGAACCAATCATGATCACACAAGGATTGCACCAGTGGCTGGACACCTTACCTGAGACCACAGACTAAATTAATCACAGGCAGAGTGTAGAAATCTCTGACTCCTCAAGCTTGCAAACTCTGGAGACAAAGTCACCAACAAAAAGTGTGTTTTTCCTATTGCACAAGGACAGGGACATACAGAAACTACTTTGTGTCAGTCAGGATTTCTGCACCAGGGTATGAATCCCAGATCAGCACTTTCACCATCCTGCCCTTATTATTGTACTTTGACATACCCAATAATAAATAACCAAAGCAGATGCTGTTCCACCACGGTATTTCAGCTGCAGAAGGTCTCCTGCAGCTGGAGTACAATGGCCAGCACAGGAGGTTTTTCTTCACCCTGCCCATGTGGCTGGTTAAGCAGTACCAAAGCCGTAAGAGTTCATTGATTCCCCACTGCTCCCTCCACAGTTTTTGAAGCAAATAACCCTTCACAATATCAGAAATGGTTGCTGTTACAGGGAGATTGTGGCTTCAAGCAGGGCAAAAGCAGCAGGAGCAGATGAACTCTGAAGAAACAGAGCTCATGTGTTTATGTAAATAGCCACAGTAATAAAAAAAGGGAAGAAAATACACAACATGAAACAAGATTACAATTGAATAGCCATATTCTCCTAAGATTCCCCAATGCAGCATTTCCTCAACAGAGACTTCACTCCGTGAAGCATTCACTGCGGCCATTCAAATTCCAGTCTCCTACAGCAGACCCACCTGGATGTAGAAAAACAGGGAGGCTGCAGCCTTACAGCCCCTGTTCTCCTACACCACTCCTCCAAGGGAGCCCAGAAGGAGATGGCCCCAACCCCTTCGGGCAGCTCAGGGTGACTCGAGCCACTTGCTCAGTGTGCCCAGTGTGTAACCATGGGTAGGTTTGATGCACCCATATTACCCATCTGAAACTTGCAAAATACAGAAAGGACTGCACACATGGATTTCAGACCTGAAGCACACCTTCCAAGAAAAGTTAGCTGCCTAGACATTTAAATCCCCTTATCTAATAATTTCTTCCCTTTTTCTCTGCATTAAAACCCTCCTGCCCTGTGCTCTGGAGCCCTTTTTGCTCAGCTCTGCTTCTGCTCACCTTGGTGTAAGAGCTTTCTCCTCCTACAATCACAGGGAATTGTCTCTCCACTATTGCTCCTCTGTGGCATTTCCAACTGCCTAAAATCTTATTACTCAATTCTGCAATTATTTACATCTCTCCTCAATGCATGGATCCATTCATCCCTACGAGATAATCAAGGCAAACACAGGAGGGGGGATAAGGCACAGAAGTGAGAGCTGAACAAACACACCAGGACAGCTGCTGCATGCACAGCCACATCTCAATCCATGCGATGTGCATGTATTTTTGCAATTTAGGGTCTGTGAGTGGAAAGTCCTTGGGGCAGGAGCCTTCCTTTTGCCCCATGCAGGACACTATCAGCACAGCTTGGTTTCTAAGTTGCTGCACAGCACAGTGATGTTTTTGGGAGCTGTTATCTATCTAGGTCACCAACGCAGCGGAAACTTTTTCTGCTATACACACCAGCAGGCCAAACAAACCAAACAGGCACAATTTTCCTCTAATATAAGTGAACCTCTAACTTGAAAGTTAATTGATGTTATTTTTCCTAAAGTTTCAGCCAAATACACTAACCAGTCTATAAATTAAAGAATGGCTGTTTTAATCTTTCCATAACATTTAGCACTCAAGAGAGCAGAAGAGCATTAGCAAACCTCGCAGAAACATTACAAAGGCTCATCCCCTTTTCCTATGACACTTCTATATTTAATTACAAAACCAGATTCCTATAGATTAAATTTCTGTGCCCTCTGCATCTTTTCAAAACACTATTTTATTAATCATCACATTAAAACTATTTCTGAGCTAAGCGTCACTGCTCTGAGCTACTCAACAGCTGGCTGATTTTACAGAGGAAAGGTTAATGCCTTCCCAAGCACAACTGCGTGTGGTCCCACGACCTCTGCAGCCTCCGTCCCTGCCAGAGGAGGTACTTCCAAGCCTCCCTCCCCTCAAGGGACCCAGCAGCCAACAGCACTTTAGTTTTAATAAATCCCTTCAACTCCTCTCCAGGTCAAATTCTTAAAAACACCTAATTTAGGGGACTCTGAGGAAGTCAGGAATTAAGAGGAAATAAAGCTAGCATCAATGCAACGAAGGTAACACCACCCAGAGCAGCGCTTGGCTATTCCCAGTTACTCATTTACTGTGCCAGCCAGGACAATTACCCAGCTCGTTCTGTTTTCACATATCTTCGCAGTGTAGCGAGGGCTGCGGAGCACCGGAGCTGGGAAACACGCCCGGGCTCTCCCCAGGAGCTCCAGTTTCCCGGTGTGGCCGGACGGCTCCGCTTTAGCAGAGGCCACGATGGTGCCAACACCTTCGTTCCCAAGGCTCTGCAGCCACCACCGCGCCGAGCTGCCCGGACAGCGTTCCAACGACCTGTTCCCTCTTCCCTTTGCTTTTTTTCCCTATTATTTCCTTCTTTTTTTTTGTTACTTCCCCCTCTCCT
>NW_008658854.1:0-1349 GCF_000695815.1 Acanthisitta chloris
AGACCCCCGGTTTGACCCTACCCCCGGTGTGACCTCCCCCGGTGTGACCCCGTGCCCACAGGAGTCTGGCGATGACGAGTACCGTGGGGACCAGTCGGACAGCGATGACGAGGTGGACTCGGACTTCGACATCGATGAGGGGGATGAGCCTGGCAGTGAGCAGGATGAGGATGAGCCACGGCGGCGCCGACGCGTCCTCACCAAGGCCTACCGGGTGCGAGGAGCTCCAGGAGGGACTCCGGGGAAACTCCAGGGTTCTTTCCCAGGAAAAATGGTTAAACAGGGCCAAATCCATGGTTCGGGGGGAGTTCTTCTACCTCCTCACTCATGCGCTCTGCCCTGTCCCGCAGGAGCCTCTGAAAAGCCTTCGCCCCAAGAAGGATGTGTCTCGAGGTGGCTCCCAGAAACCACGGGAGGTGAAATCCATCCCCCTGGAGCTGCAGGAGGATGTGGGAGACAGTGAGTGTGTGGGATGGGATGGGCTGAGAATGGGGTCCTGGGGAGCTCTGATCCCTGTCCCCATGCAGGCCGGAAGCACATGCGGCAGTCGACGACGGAGCACACGCGACAGACGTTTTTGCGGCTGCAGGAGCGGCAGGTGCAGTCCAAGAGGAAGAAGGGAGGCCCCAACTACGACCGACCCCTGACCCAGGAGGAGCTGCTGGAAGAGGCCAAAATCACGGAGGAGATCAACCTGCGCTCCCTGGGTGAGCCGGCGTGGGGGTGACAGGGACCCCTGGACCAGCACTGGGAGGGGGTTAGTGAGGCACTGAGCTTCCCCCTTGATCTGTTCCTGCTTTCACAGAGAACTATGAGCGCCTGGAAGCTGACAAGAAGAAGCAGGTGCAGAAGAAAAGGAAGTGTGTGGGGCCTGTGATCCGGTACTGGTCCGTCACAATGCCACTGGTGCCAGAGCCTGGCAAGGAGGAGAATGTGGATGTGGAGGGGTGAGTGGGGTCATCTCGATGTGACCTTGGTGATTTTGCCCCCGTGCTCTATCACTGTATCCCAACCTCAATCCCTCCCCAGGCCCTATCTGCCTGTGGGAAGGGTTTTGGGCAGCACCTTGAATCCCCCCAAATCGTAAATTCCAGTCCTGGGGGACAGCTCAAGCAGGTTTGGCAGCTGAGGTCACCCAGGGGTCTCCTGGGTGCTGATTATGACTCTTCTAGGCTGGACCAAGACCCCCAACAAGCTGATGCTACTCCTGCCCCGGCTTCATCTGGGAAGTGCTCCCGTACCTTCATCTCCTTCAGTGATGACGAAACCTTCGAGCGTTTCTTCCCCAAATCCAAGCCCCCTCGGCTGCCAGTGCGGGAGCTATGCCCTGTGACCCACAGGCCAGCCGT
>NW_008658854.1:1399-1916 GCF_000695815.1 Acanthisitta chloris
TCCGGATCATCCGCGAGGCCTATAAGAAATACATCACTGCCCATGGCCTGCCCAGTGCTGCCTCAGCCACTCTGGGAGTTCCCACACCCCCTGGCCCCGACCCCAGTGTCCGGCCCACGCGCCAGAAGATTGTCATCAAGCAGAGTGTCCCCACGGCCTGACGGACATGGGGGTTGTGGCCACTCCAGCCCTCTGAGCAATGATTTGTTGGTGTATTTATCTCCTTCCTACTTTTTTTTATATATAAAAAGAAAATAAATCAGAATCACATGAGTATGAAGTGCAGATTTTATTTCCATTCAGCACCAGAAGACCTTACAGTAAATATGTGGCGTGTAGGGCCCCCGTTTTCCAGGACACCCTAGAATAAACAAGCAGTTAATTCCCACTGCCTCCACTTGAAATCCAATTTCCTTGGCCCCACACACTCCCCGAATATGAGCTGGGGGGGCTGAACCCAAGTCACCCCCATGGGTTTGGGGTTAGAGAGATAAAGTACCCCTGGGGAGGGGGGATT
>NW_008658854.1:2194-2523 GCF_000695815.1 Acanthisitta chloris
CCCGTGCTGGACGGTGGGGGGGGTCGGTCCCAAGCTGGGGCGTGTCCCCAGGGCAGTGGGAAGCACATCAGCCCCCAAGGACATGGGGTCAGAGGTGCTGGGTCTGTTGGGGAGCTGTGCTCCAAGGGATTCCCCCGTCCTGCAGCTCTCACCCATGAGGGTCTGGTCCCTCACGGATGTGTCCATGACTCAACCCTGGGGATACAGATGGGAGGGGGAGACCTCAACGTGGTTCCTTGGTGGGGGGGCACACACAACCCCAGTGTTGGGAACGCAAGTCCTTGGTGTTTACCTCTCCTGCTTTCTTTGGGAATTTGGGGGGGGTTAAA
>NW_008658855.1:0-538 GCF_000695815.1 Acanthisitta chloris
TCCACACGCGGGTCCACCAGTCTGGGGGTACCCCCACATCGACCATGTGTCCCCAGAAGGATGATGGAACTGTCCCCAAATCATGTGTGTCCCCCCCCAAATCCTGGGTGTGCCTCCCAAAATTATGTGTCCCCCAAATCATGTGTGTCCCCCAAATCTTATGTGTCCCCAAATCATCTGTGTGTCCCCAAATCATGTGTGTCCCCAAAATTATGTCTGTCCCCTCCAAATCACACGTGTGTCCCTGTCCCTCTGTCCCCCTGTCCTCATCCCTCTGTCCCCCTAATCCCTCCCTGTCCCTACCCCTCTATCCCCCTTGTCCCTCTGTCCCTGTCCCTGTCCCCCTGTCTGTTCTCCTTGACCCTCTGTCCCCCTGGTCTCTCCTTGTCCCTCTGGGCCCTCCCTGTCCCTATCCCTGTCCCTGTGTCCCTGTCCCTGTGTCCCGTCCCTGTCCCCCTGTCCCTGTCCCCCTACCCCTGTCCCTGTCCCTCTCCCTATCCCTCCCCTGTCCCCCTATCCCTATCCTTGTCCCTGTCCC
>NW_008658856.1:0-251 GCF_000695815.1 Acanthisitta chloris
GTACGGTCCTGCCGTGACCGTTACCTCCGTTAACTCTGGAACCTACTGACGGCGCTGCCCTGACCGTCCCCGCCAACTCGGGAGCCTCCCGACATCTCCTCCCCGCGGCTCACCCAGGCCAGGAGCGTCTCCTTCTCGGCCACGTGGTAGAGCAGGCGCAGGGGCCGGCGGGGGCTGTGCACACGGCTGTGCAGGTAGTGGTACAGGTCGAAGAGGCGGTGCTGCTCCTCCTCGCTGGCGTACGGCTCCTC
>NW_008658857.1:0-216 GCF_000695815.1 Acanthisitta chloris
TTCGGGGGGCTGTGGAGCTGTCGCTGTCTCTGCAAGATGAGCACTAGTGAGACCCAACGGGAGAGCCCAAAGCGGAGAGGGTTTGGGAAGGCTCCGTGACTCAGTTTCCCCAGCCGTGGAAACGCTCCTGTCCCCACAGGGTGCTGCAGGGTTTAACCTGTAAGCACGTGGTGTGTAGAGATCCTCCGGTGGAAAGTTCCTTATAGGGCAGTGTTT
>NW_008658857.1:249-21186 GCF_000695815.1 Acanthisitta chloris
AGCCGATGAGCCCCCCACGAGGAAAATGAAACCAGTTCTTTGGCTCAAGTACCCGAGTGCTTTCCTTGCTGTGCTCTCCTGGAAAGGTGTCTGCAGCTGCAGCAGTGCCACTTGGAGGGTGGTCGTCCTGCATGCATGAAGGCCTTTGCCATGCTTTGGGAAGTGCTTAACAAACCCCTCAGTATAATATTAAATATTTTGCTAGCTGTACACAGTGTTCACAGAGCCCTTGAACACAGTTTCCAATCACTACACTTTATTTTGGGGGGTTTTAAGTCTTGTACTTAAAGTGAACAAATAAATGGATAACTGAACTTGAGCTGTGAACTGCGACTTGCTTGGGTCCAAAGCTTGAGTGCCTGTGATGGATGGAACAGTGTTTGAGTAGAGCGTGTAGCAAATGGAAGGGAACATGCCAGAGCTGCTTCATAGGTTCTGAAATACTGTGTTTCTTCTCTCTGCTTAAAAAGAAATATTCATCTGACACTTGCTCCTGGCATACATCTCTCTCTTGCATTTATGTGTACTGACTTCTTGTAGGATTGCCTGTGAGTGTGGGAATGTTCAGTCTTGCCCTCTGCACAGGTATGCTCCAAGCTGAGGGAAGTGCAGGCATGCTTAATCACCCCTGTGTGCTGGTTTTCTGGGGGGGGGTATAGCAAGTGTATTTGAATGAGGAAGTGGCTTTGTTTTGAAAATAAAGTGATAGGAAATGAGCTTTTCAGCTCAGTAGAGTTTAGCCCTTTTGATTGGTTGCATCTCTTACTATCACCCATATTTGGTTGCGGAGTTCACCTGTTTGCTTCTTCCTTTTTCCACCCTCAGGGTAAAGTAGAATACCTGGTGAAATGGAAAGGATGGCCCCCAAAGTAAGTTGTGTTTACTTGTCTTTTTCTCTTTAATATTCGCTAATAGCTTGCACTGTGTCTCTGCAACTGAGCTCTCATTCAGAATGGGTAATCTCTTGTCCCTCCTTTTCACAACAATAAACAAACCCAAAGAGCCACAAACCTAAACCAAATCTGTGAACTGGCAGCTAAGAAATACAAACTGCTTGCCAGTCTATTTTGACTGAGTTTTGCCACTACTGAAATATTTCATTGAGATACTTTCTAGATACAAATGTTTCTAAATTCATTGTGAGTTCAACAAAAAAAACTCTGATTCTTCTGAACTTGGAATGGCTCCTGCTTTTCTGAGTCAGCACCAAGAGGTCCCCACTTTATTATTAGAGCTGTCTGCAGTCTTTTAAAATAGAAAACATGTTGATGGTCTTGTCTCAGTGTCCTACTGCTTCTCCCTGCAATTCACCAGCCGAAAGCAGAGATGTTTCAGTTTTATTGATTGTAGCCAGATGCATGTGATCTTTGTCTCTTGAAAATTTCTGCCATGCCTTCATTTCCTTGCCAGAAACCTTCTGTTACTTTAAGTGCCTTTTCTGCTTTTGTCTTGGTTGCTACATTGAAAAAAAGGGATTTTTTTTCCCCAACACTGCTGTGAACTGTTTACAGACACTTCTCTTATTAAAATGCAGCTGCCTCTGAAGAAGAGTGACTGCTCTGTGTTGAACCAGTCTGTAAAATGCTTTGAGAATAAAATTATTAGGTAACTGGATAACATTACTATGTTAGCTAGCAGTCTAGTAGAACAGCCTCCTGGCCAACCCATATGGGGCCCTGTCTTTGCTTTTCTGTTTGTGACTGTGTGTGTACATACACAATGTGCGTGGGTACAACAGCGTTACACATGCAGTTGCTCTGTGTGTCGCAAAGCAAAGGGAGCTGCTTGCTACAGGTTCATCCTCGCTGTCCCAAAACAGGGCCCACCAGGATGGTTCTGACAGGTTGTACCTGGTGTCCAAGAAGCTGAAATGTGTTCCTGTGTGCCTAGTGTTCATGCCTAATCCTCACACTTGTAGGGCATATATGAATATAAGCAGCTTCTCCTCTTTGGTGGTAATGGGAGAGGGTGACTTTGTTCTTGACTGTAAGTCCTGCTGTCAAAGTGTAACCTTGTGCACTTGTTGAGCACCAGCTGCCATGGAGTGTAGGTCACTTTTTGGACTGCGTCAGCCTTCTGAGTAGCCAAGTCTTACTTAATTGCTGATAGAGGGTGGGAAATGTACTTGGAGCCTGTGAGGCCCCATCCCATTTTGGCCAGAATACTGATGTTTATCCCATTCTCCTTTCAACGAAGGCATTGAGGTCCTTCTCTTGGAAGGTCCCTTGCCAAGAAGGTGGACTGAGGCATGGCATAATGTTTCCCAGAGTAGACAGAAAGCCTGCTGCCTTTGCTTGTCCTGTGCCTTGGAACTCTGGGGGAGACTCTCTTGGGAATTAAAAGCACCGCTCCCCAGAGAGCAAGGTGATGTCAGCATTCCCTTCTTTTGATGCCGTGATATATCTAAGCACCTTCCCTCTTCCCTCAGACTCCAAATACGAAGAGCACTGATTTTTTTTTTTTCTTTCCTCCACCCCTCTCCCTTTTAAGTGTTTACTCAGTGGTTTGACTTACGTAAAACCAAAATGATCAGAGCACTGAAGTCACTTTCATCCCACTAGCAGTCTCTGTTCCTTGTTTCTAAACATACATATGCTTGTGATGGCATGCAGCACCACAAGCTGTTTGCATCTTTGTCTTCCAATGTATTCCATTTCCTCATCCCATGTTGTGTTTCTCTTCATCCCCTTCCCATCCTTGTTGCATTGCTCTTTGTAACCTCTGTACCTATTATCCCATCATTCCCACTGGAAGCTTCATGGGAGGGACTAAGGATAGGTCAGTAATTTGCTGTAATTCATATTTCACTTTTTTTCCCCTCTCTTTTTAATAAAAATTTCTTATCCATGCCCTGCACCTCAGATTTCTGGGCTGTACTGCTGGAGTCAGGGAATGGAGAAGTGACAATCTGAATCTAGCCACAAGCTTGTTTACAACTTGTGCTGGAGTTATGAGGGGAGGGGGAAGAGGAGGAGTAGAAGGAGGGGGAAGGAAGATCATATGATCTGTGTTTTCCAGAGTGCCTGCTCGCTGCAGTTTGCTGCAGCCTGGGCTGTGTGTACCCATATAGAAAGCTCTGTGCGCGCGCGCGTGGCAAATTCAACCATGTTTTTTTTATATGCAGTGTTTTGCCACTGCAGCGAAGCCAGAATCTGAACTGCAGAGAAAAAGGCAACACCCACCCGGGTGTTTTTTAAAGCAAATCCCCTTTCTTCTCCTGCCTATGAAAAGCAATCCGATGACTTTTCCCCTCCTTGTGGTGTTATTTTTCTTGGACTTGCAGGATGAGTGCCAGAATCCCTGCAGCTGGGAGAAAACCTTCCTCTTCTCAAACAGCATCTTGGCTTTCACAGCTCACAGTCAGGTTGCTGCAGGAGGCATGAGCAAAGGAGGGAGGGAGGGATCAGCTGGTTATGAAGACATGTCTGTTCATAACTCTCTGGTGCACAGTGCACCTTGGGATAGCTGAATATCATATTTTTGTTTGTGCAATTGTATTTTCAATTCTAGACCCATTCTCCAGGAATATTCCTATATTGCAGGACCTATAATGGAGAGGTGAAAGGGAAAAAACATTCCCAAACCACCTACCCTGTGTACATATGGGCATGTATCATGTGCCCTGATGTGCAGCCTGTGCTTCATCCAGGAATATAAACATCCTAAAATGCTTTCTCTCTGTTTAAAGGTGCAAACGCACCCTTGCACACCTGCATGTGGCTTCTCTCTGGTCCTTCACCCCAGGAGCTGGATTGGGCTCTGCTTCCAGGCCCTGGACCTCACATTCCCGGCAAATAAGTGTTATGAGGCATTTGGGGTTTCAGACTTGCTTTCTTGCCTTAGAGTTTGTATGGTAGAGACATGCCACCCACCTTTTCTGGGCAAGCATGACCCCTTAGAAGCAAACATGCCACAAGGGCCACCTTGTGATCCTTTCAGCTTCCACAGTGGGAGTTTTTGGCTTCTTGTCCCTGGTGTTAAGTGCAGCTGTGCTCTTTGGGAACCAGTTTTGGAGGAGTTTGCAGGGTGGATTCAGTCCTTTCCTGACCAAGACTGTCACAGCTGTCTGACAATCGAGGAGGGAAACCAGACAGTGAGTGACACCGCTCACAGGCTACTTCCAGAGCATGAAGCCTGTTTGGAGCAGTGTTGGTGGCCCTGCCTGCAGTGCAGATGGTGCCTCCTGTGCCGGTACAAAATACCGATGAGCTTGGCTCAATAGGAACAACCCGCAGGGGGAGCCGAGCAGGAGGCGGAGGCGTTGGCAAGTGGCCATCAGCTTGCCCCAGGGCCCAGGTCTGAACATGTGTGGTTGAACAGCGTCAGTGGAGAAAAATTAAACTCTTAAACGAATACTTTCAGCTTCAATGATTAGAGGTAATTAATAATGCAGGTGTGACAGCATACTTACTCTTGGAGCACTCTAAATTAAGAGAGACCTATTTTTCAGAATGCTGTATCAGATCACATCTAATTGTTCCATGGGGTTTGTGGGATTTGAGAGAATGCTGCAGATGAGACCTGTTTAGGCATGGATTTAGAATCAGTTTGCAAGTGTCTGCACAGGCTTTGCAAACAGCGTGGAGGGCGCTCCTGTTTTCCTCCAAAGAGCTGCTTGACACTTGGCCCTGCCTGTTTTGGGAAGGGGAGGTTGTGTCAGTGGGAACTTGGGCAGGGAATGGCTGGGATTCCTCAAAGCTCTTGCAATGTTGTGGCAGGTCCCATTGACCCTTGTGAAGACAGTATCCAGGGCTGCAGCACACTGGTGGCAGGCCTGCAGAGAGAATGTTTCATTAAAGTATTGTTTACTTTCTATTGCGTATGTTTTTCTTCAGATACAGCACATGGGAGCCAGAGGATCATATCTTGGACCCTCGCCTGGTAGTGGCTTACGAAGAAAAGTAAGGGCCCATGCTCTTTCTCTCCCTAGACACAGGAAAAGAAATAGAGTCTTTTTTTCATTATATGCATAAAATGCCCCTGTTGTCCCTACTTCAACCAAAGATGAGATGTTTAGCAGTGAATCCTGCATGATTTCTGTACCCTGGTGTTGGTTGAGACGGACAAGACAGGGTTAAAGCAGCTTTGATTGGCACTGTTCAGGAAATGAGGCCAAGAACAGGCAGCATTGAGCCAAAGAGCGATCAGTCTCAGGTTTTAATCAGGTCCAGAGCTGGGCTGGAGTGATGCGAGGTGATAAGTTTCTCTAACCCATCCTTGATCAGCTGTGTCAGTGAAATTCCCCTATTGCAAGGCTTTCACTCCTACAGGAAGCAATTCTGGGATGTTTTCCAAGCCCACCCTGCTCACCATTGGGTTTTAGTGAAGGAAACTGAGGGAGCTGTGCCACGAAAGGTTGAAGTCCTAGCTAGGTTTTATGCTGTGGTATTTAGTAGTCAGTTTGATTTGTGTTCCTCTTTCACAGGGAAGAGAGAGACCGTGCATCGGGGTACAGGAAAAGAGGCCCCAAACCAAAGCGCCTCCTGCTGCAGGTAGCCTCTTGCTTTTCTGTGTGTTTCTAACTCATTAGCTGCTGTGCTGCTCCTCTGCTCACAGTGAAGTGGAAACTGTTTGCTGTTGCATGGACAAAATTGGAGGTAACAAGCAAATGCACCAGCATGAAATCAGTGGTTAGGCAGATAGTTTTAACCTGTTAGCTGAAGAGCTAGCTAATTTGCCTTTATAAAAGCAAAACAAAGCAACAACAGCTCTTGCTCTCTGCACTAGGATTTTATACACTATGAGCCTGGGTGGTTGCAGGTGATGTGGTTTGTGTGTTCTGTTAATTTCATGGGGAGCTTGGACTTTCCACCAAGTTAAAGGTGGCCACTGGCTGGAAGTGATGCTTCAGCATGCTTTGACTGTTGCCAACCAAAGCAGCCAATCCTAGGAAGTGCATATTAGGAAGAGCTTAGATGGCAGTTGAAAAGGTGAGCGAAACAGTGTTGTAGAAGCAGCACGTCCTAGCTCATCTAGCTGTTCAGAAACTGAACAAAGAATAGTTTCCTGGCTCCCAGGGGGAGCCCTGACTGTATTATCAGATATCTGCTCTGACCCTTGCTGTGTGGATGTCTCGGCAGCGGCTGTATGGCATGGACTTGAGGAGTGCCCACAAGGGAAAGGACAAGCTATGTTTCTCTATTGCACGGAGATTTGGAGGAGACAATAGCCTGCCAGGGGCCAAGACAGGGCAGGCAGAGTTCCCAGAGAAGACTGGGGGAGCAGTCCTGCCATTCTCTCTCCGGAAGCAGCGCAAAAACCAGAAGTACCTGCGACTGTCAAGGAAGAAGTTTCCCCGCATGGCAAGCCTGGAGAACCGCAACTGCAGGCATGAGTTCTTCCTGAATGATGCGGTGGACCTAGAGGGCAGGCAGGACCCTGATGACTGGGAGGCCATGCAGCACACCAGCAAAGAAGGTAAGGCCAGACACCCCTTGGCTGTGAAGTTCTGGGGCATGTGAAGGATGCTGTGTGCGCTCCCTCCTTGCTTCCTTTTCCTGGGACTGTGGTTTAATTCAGGTGCCCGGAGCAGCCCTTGATGGCTCAGATTATGTCCCTCTTGTTTGCAGGTTACTTTCTTGTTTGAAGAGCACAGATTAATCTGGGTTTTTGGTGCTGTTACCTCTCTGTATTCTTACATCCATGATGTCCCTTCCAGTGTTGGAAAACAAGCAGAAGATACTGCAAGTTATTCCCTTCTTACTGTTTCCTCACAGCAGAGGTGTGATAGTAATGAACTCTGCCTCTGTCCACATATCCACGTGTGCTCAGCCTGCTGCATGGCTAAGAGGAGCTTGGCTGGCAGTGGACAAGTTTGGACACCAGCACTCCTCTCAGTGCTGCTCCAAGAAGCACACAGGAATGCTGCTAGGAACCCGTGGTGCACTCCCCTGCCTCCTCCTTCTCTTCCCACACCCCTCTAAAATCTCTTGCTAGAGAGCTATATGAGAGAGGGATGAGAGAGATGAAGTGAGGATGGTAACTCCTGCCTGATCCCACTGAGTAGGCAGCATGAGTGTAGGCACGGGAGATGTCCAAGCACATTTGGCATTTTGGGGAGGGATACCAGCATCTTGTGCAGGCGGGCTGTGGGATGTGTGTGTTGCTCTCAGTTACCAGGGAAACTCTATCCCTGCATTATTAGAGCTTCTGAAGGCGTAGCTTTCCTGAGGAGTGGAAAACTGGGGCTTCTGCTGGTTGTAGTGGCTAAGGGAATCCTGTTACTCCTTGCGAGGAGTAGCTGTTAGCCAGGCTGGATTAGGCAGGATTTTAGGGAGAGGGCTGTATTCTGGAAATTAATGCTATCCCCTCCTTTCTGAGAGGGACTGGAAAAGTGCCCAGAACCCAGGGAGGCAGCAATGGGAGTACTACAGAGGAACTCAGTGTTACATCCTGGCAGTGGACAAATGTGTGGGTCTGTTCTCCCTTAGAAATGTGGGGCTCTAAAGCACTTGGGGATCAGAAGAGTGAGTGTCAGTACAGAATCGTAAACCTGGTTTTGTTCTCCCCTTGACACACGGTCTACATGGAATTCCAGTTACTGTTAGGGGGGATTGGTCTCTTTCTGAGGTGAGAGTAGGCACCCCAGTTGTTTGAGACAGAAGGCAGGAAATACACTCTTCAGGGTCCCTCATTCTTTGCCCAGATTGGGACAACAAGGTGTATAGTACAGGTAGTGATGGGGAGACGGGGTGTTTTCCGTCCTCTCTCTCTCTCTGTTTATGTGGCAGTCTCTGGGGGTTGGGGGGAAATGGGGTATTGGGTGGCAGAGGGGCTGATAATTATTCATCCAGTGAGAAAGTGCAGGGATGCTTGGGTTTCTTGGATGGAGCTGTCCAGGAACAAAGGAGGGATATGAGAAAGGGAAAGCAGCCTTTCCATGAAGAAGTATTGATGGGTTTTTGAGAGAATCACACCCAGGCTGCGTTGCAGGTGCAGTACAAGGCAGACCTTCCATTTTGGATCCCTTTGACTTCCATAAGAGTATCTGAGTGTAAGAATTTTTGACTTTTCAGCAGGGCAGGGCATTTACAAGTGAGTCAGCTCATGCTGTGAGTGTGCTTTGCTGACACAAAACCAAATTAGGGGCTGAGGTATTGGGGAATTGTAGATGGTTAGACGAGCTGGGTGGTTTTACAAGATCTTTGACCTCTCTGGAGGCTGCTCTGATGCCACAGTGTGTCTGGACACCGTTGCTACTCTGTCCTTTTCCCGTTACATCTTGAAGTGATCCTCCATTTTCCCATGTTTTTTTGCCTTGTACATGTAGACTCACAACAGGCTGATTTCACCTACTATTTGTCAGAAAGGAGGCCCCTTTTTCCACCCTTCCCTTCCCTCTCTGCATCCTCCTTCCTTCCCCCTCGCCTTCTCTCTGTCACTGACACACTCTTATCTGCCTTTCTTCCTGCAGCAGATGTGGATGCCAGTCTCCCTTGGATCCCCACTGTGCCCCCCAGCGAAGTGACAGTGACAGACATCACGGCAAACTCCATTACCGTCACTTTCAGAGAAGCACAAGTGGCCGAGGGCTTCTTTCGAGACCGGAGTGTGCAGCTCTGAATCTCTGTTTTCAGTGCTCCCCAAAACCAGTGCTTTTAGGGTGGGGCTAGGGAAGGGTTATGTTACCCCTTAAGAGAAAAAAAATCCCAATGTCTCCTCTTAAAATGTTTACAAAGACCTTTTTCCCCCCCCCCCCCTTTTCCCCTTTCAGATACGCAAAAAAGGGCAGTGTAGGGGGTGTGTGTTTGTCATTGCTTTGTCCAGCTGAAAAACTGACAGCCCTTTCCCTGGCAAAGACTCCCCTCCTCGATGTGAAAGCAGCAAGCCAAACAATTCGCCTTTTATCCTGTCAAGTGGCGGCAGCTGCATTTGTGGGGAGAGGGCATGTGGAGGTGGAAAGAGAGCTGAATCTCTAGCCTGCTGCCTTGTTCTGCAATTGATATCCCTTGGATAAAGATACATCTCTGTGCATTGCTCTTCCCACCTTCCTCCTCCCTCTCTTCCTGCAGCAGTGAGAGGCGATGGATCCTACCTGTGTAGATAACACCAGCCTGTTAAGGCTTTCTCTCCAGTGCTGTTTTCCCTGTGGCCTGCTGTTCAGGACTTCAGAACCGTGTTTGCCTGTGTGTGGTAAGTGAGTCTTTGCAGCATGGGGCCGTGCAGACAGCAGAGGTTTCTCCCTTTGCTCGCTGATCATGCGGAAACACTGAAATGCATCTCTGAAATCTAAATTGGCAACGTAAATTCAATTTGCCCTCATTAAAAGCTCAGAAACGCAGCACAGTAGAGACATACCATTCTGTATATGCTAAACAGGATTTACAGGCTTGGCTGTACTGCGTGAGGAATGTGCTATGGAAAGTGGGGTCTTCTTACCCTTTGCCAAATTCAGTATTAATAACAAATGCTGCCCTGAATCTGAGGTAATAAGTTGGTTGAAAACTGACTCCTCTCCCCTGGGAGGAGGGGATAATAGGACAACTGAAGCATTGCTTGGCACTGCAAAGATATCCAAGATACTGGCACAGGCCCAGGACACAGGAATTGGACAGAACTGAGCTAGAAATGGACCTTGATTAGCAGCAAAGTCTGTTCTTGGATCCCACAGAGAGATCCAAGGTAAACAACATGTGGGGAAGGCATGTATTAGATTTGAGGAGGGGAAAAAAATTCTTAATGCTTAGCAATGAGAATTCTTGGATTGTACTGCCTAAGTGATATTCTTCTGTGACTCCACTCTCCTCACAGTATCTGTGATCCTGTACTACTTTACTGATAGGAACTTCCCCTTGGAAGGCTTAAAAATCTTTGCCAAGGAAAGTGGTCTGCATTTCAATAGACCTGCCTGATCTTGCACTTAACAATGCCTTGTGCTGGACTTGCCTGTGACACTTTGAGGTTTTTGGAGAATTGCTGTATTTTGAGTTGGTAGTTTAGCATAGCATCTGTTCTTGCACATGCATGTTCTCTTCCATTTTTTAAAAAGCAGATTTTATTTAAATAACTTAATTTTTTAATTATAGACCTTTTCCTATGGAAAGCAAGAAAAGTAAGCTAGAGTCTAAACTGGGAACTGCAGGACAGAGTGCTGCAGGGTAACATCGGCTGCTGCCATGATTGCTGCCCTCAAATCCTTTGTTTCCTTTCCCCACCCCAGCTGAAGCATCTCTTATCTGCTGTATTTATTCTAAATGAAGGTATGAGCCTTCTGAGCTCTGAGGTGAAGACACCTGTGGAAATCCTCAATGTGTTCCTTTGAGGGGCTTGGCCTGTAGAATTTGAGAGCTCTGGGGCTTCTGGTCCTCCAAACATCTACTTCTTGCAAACTACTTGGACTGCCCCTATGGTTTTTATTAAAAGCAGGTTTTACCTCAGATAGGATATGGCAGCTCAGTGTACATTTAGGGTTTCCCCTTCCACCTCAGAGCTCTTTGAGCAGGCCTGTCTTCCACTGCATCACAGTGGAAGATCTTGACTTTCTGGACTAACCTTTTGTTTCTCAAAGAAGTAAGATGGGAGTTTTATTTTAGAGAAATTTGAGGGGGTGAGAAGTGGAAGTTGGGGGGAGAATTATGTGGTGGGAGGAAGAGTGAGTGGGAAAGAAGCTTGCAATAGCTAGCAAGGGCAAACTGATGAGGTAAGCATGCAGGCACAGGATGTTTGTTGAGCGTGGGTGTCCAGAGCAAGGCTTCTGTGTCTGGAGTTGCACCTTCTTTTGCAGGATGTGGGGTCAGATGGTGTTGTCACTATCACCCACACACACCTGCCCCCCCTTCCCAACACCTGACAAATGTGCTGAATACCTGCATCTCTCTTCTGTTGTGACCAGTGGACACTCCACATGCCTGAGGCCACTCTTGTGAGTTGTAGCAGGTCAGGTACTGATGGTTGCAGAAGCATATTTTAGCTTATTTAAAAACAAGTCTTGAATTTCAGCTTATCTGCTAAATCTTCATGCCATTTATAGGATCTGGTTTCTTTATTCTAATGCAGCAACTGCTGCCTTTGTCCTGTTTCATCTCAGAGTACAAACACACCCAAAAAAAAGCTTCCTATTTACTAAGGTTCCTGTCTTTGGCTGACATCGGAAGCAATCGCAATCCTGCGGCAGGAAAGAGCTTGTCCTAATAAACTAGATTTCCATCCTCTGCTTTTCTCTCCACTCGCCAGCTGACACTTCTCAACGTTTTGTTTTGGCATTTCTCTTTAAACATATTTTCTTCCTCTTGCAGCAGAGTTTTCAAAGACCTGTGGTGGTCTTTCAAAGAGGATCCACCCACAGCTTCAGATCTTAATCACTTTTTGGATCAGGCTAGCTTGTGTTCTGCTGGTGACTAATCATCTCTCTACACGAAGTGTGGAACAAAGTACCATGCTGCTTTGTGTCAGTGAGGAGTTAACTGTAATCGAGTTAAGATGCAACAAGTTGCGTGTGCGTGGGTTTGAGGGGGATTGTGTGGGTGAAGAGGAGTTTGTGGTAGGAAACTGAGCAGTTATCTCCTTGGTGTGGACTTTTTTCTTGACATTCATGAATTCTTGTTTATCTTAAAGATCTTTTCGAGAAGTTTTTTCTCCTGATCTTTTTAAAATGTGACTCTGTTCCGTGTTGTCTGGTGACATACTGTTGTAAATTTCCTTGGTAGAGCTGGTCTTCAGGGACTTTCAAATTAGCTTTATTCCACTTGTGCAGGTGTGGAGATGTATGGGGGTTTTACTGTGATGGCAGGAGAGGTTGCCTGAGTTGGTCTCTTCTCCTCAATACTGTCCATCTTCCAGTTGAACCCAAAACCTGAAAATTGAGTTGGGACCTCTAGTGCTAACATATCATGAAAATCAGATGCTGTGCTCGGAGCTTTGTCAAGCATTCCATTTGATTAGGAGAGCCAGAATAGCATCCAGCTGAAGCTGAGTTTAATAATTCTATTTGAAGCACAAGCCGAGAATAGAAATGGGCTAACTCTCCCATACCTCGTTTGGCTCCATGGCTGTAAACAAGAAAAACAAACTTCAGCTAGTGGAAATTACTGAACTGTACACAAGAAACAAACTTCTCAAAGAAGGACTGTTCTAATAGTCATTCTTAGAACTGTTTCCATGTGGGGAATTTACCAGTGGCATTCGAGGGACAGAAGGTTTTATTTCATAGATCTTCTCACAGTGAACTCAGTGTTATATGGCAGAACTGAGGAGCTTCATGAGACTGGAAAGCCTTTATTGTTAACACTGTGTTTACAAAAATATACATGTAATAACCTCTGTTCCTGGATGGTTATAAACTAGATGTTATTGCTCTGATATATAAGAGATGCCTTGGAGCAGCAAGTTTTAACACATAAATAGTGGCATTAAGTAGCCTCATAGCTCCTGCATGCTCCTTATTGTCTTGCATTTGCTGGGGGCCCTTGTGCTTGTGAAGTCAGACCAAGGTGGTTTTTTTCTTGGGTTTTTTTCTTTCCTTTTTCAAGCAAGGCCAGTATACTATTGTGAGAACATCCAAAAGCAGTTTCATTTGCCAAACAAGCCCAAATTTGTTAGCGAATTGACTCTTGCTTATGTTGGAGCCTCAGACATAAAGAAGCTTATTGAGAAATGAATGACTTTTTTTTTCCCGTTATTAGTGTTGTGAAACTGTCCAGAATTGTTCTTCTGGTGTTTTGTGACTGAATGTATAAAATTGTTTGTTCACCTCACAGGGGGCCCTTGGCCCCAGTACTGTTTCCTGCTGTACGCCAGCTAGTGCTGTTTGATGGTTTCACTGGAATAGAGAAGGGAGGCCTTGCACAGGTCAAAAAATAGGCAGGGCAGCTCCTGCAAGACCCTTAGTGGCAGCCACAACAGAGGCCTGGGTGCAGAAGGCAGTAGTGGGGGCTGTCAGCCACATCCAAGTATTAAGCAAAGCTAAGTCTATCACCACCTCTCCACCCCTTCCTCTCCTTTCAAACTTTCAGCTTTTGTTTTCTGAAGTAGAGAAAGAGCAAAACCCTCCTTTTTCTAAAGCTAATTGGGGTCTTCTGTTCCTCCCTGGCTTACCTGCAGTCTAGGAAGAAGAGGGCAGTGGGCCTTTCTGAGAAGGTAGTAGGGGCAGCTGCTGGTCAGGGAAGGGAGGGATGGAGTTGCCTTGGAGTTGCTGTAGCTCGGTGGGTGAGGACAGGGCTTTGGGTGAGCTGGCAGCTGACAGAAAAGGCGTGTTAGAAGCGAAGAACTTGCAGTGAGATTGATGCCTTGCATCAGCGGGTGGAGTTCTGAGTGGGCCCTGTGGAAAGGAGATGGTGAGTGCTGCATTTATTTCTCCATCTTGTACCATTTGGGAATGCAAGGGAGATGTGTGTGTTAGCAACTTGCATAGGGTAACTTCTACATGGGGACATAAAGCATTGGCACATACAGGTAAAGGGAACAGGTTGCTTTTGCCATGCCTGTCATAAATATTTTCCTCAAGGGCGTGACAAACTTGTTTTAAGACAACAGCTTATGATCAAGGGGCCATGTTGTCCTCTGAAAAAAAAACTGTCCTCGCAACCATGGACTTTCTGGGTGTTGAACCACCTGGATTCTACCCAAGCAGCTGATCAGGGTGGGAAGGCCTGTAAAAAAGCCCCAGGACAATTGGAAGTAGAGAGAAGCAATCACTTGAAATGGAATTCAGACCCTTCAGATCCTTTCCTGTAACCAGCACTTGCTGGAGTGATACTCCTTTTTCTCTTCCACCTCTCTTTCACCCTTAATTTCTCTGGGTGTTGAACCACCTGGATTCTACCCAAGCAGCTGATCAGGGTGGGAAGGCCTGTAAAAAAGCCCCAGGACAATTGGAAGTAGAGAGAAGCAATCACTTGAAATGGAATTCAGACCCTTCAGATCCTTTCCTGTAACCAGCACTTGCTGGAGTGATACTCCTTTTTCTCTTCCACCTCTCTTTCACCCTTAATTTCTTAAAAGCCAGTGGCTGAGCCTGAGGGAACAGGTAGGAGAAGATCCTTAGTTAACTGAGAGTCGAAGAGAGCTGCAGAGTTCAGTGGGAGCATGTGATGGCTGACAGGGGTGGCCACAGTCTTGGGATGGGGCAGAAGCCTTGCTGAGATTGCCTCCATGTGCTGTGGGCTGCCCTGCCAGGATGCTTGGTGTTCTTCTCTGAGAGCACCAGTGGGATGTTGAAAGGGAGAGCTCCTAACATTGCTTGGAGCCTGTATCACAGCTTATCTCATTACTGGGGTAGCAGAGTTTTGGCTGGGAGGGGGATTTTGGAGGAGGAGGTGGAAAACCTTTTTTTATTATTGTTTTTTTAACCAGAAAATGTAGTGTCAGCACAAAGAAGCTTTTTGCAAATCTGTCAAAATGTTAAGCAGCTTTTTTTGTTCTTCGTTTAAATCTGAAGTATGTCTTGAAGCACTTTGTAAATGCAAAGCACTAGGAGTGCAAAGTACTCCTTATTGTCTGTCTAAAAGTGGCATTTGAAAAGCAAAAGATGTATCTGTTTAAGGCCACTGGCTGCTCCTTATTTTTCCAGGGCTGCCACCCAGCCCTTTGCCTCCCTCCCATGGCTGGAGGGAGTGTGCTCGGCCATGCCAAGGAACAGAGGGATCCTAAGGGAGGAGAGGAGGCATGCTAAGTCCCTTTGGGATGCAGGTTGGCTTCCTCCCCCGCCACCTCCTTTGACTGAGGAAAGGGAAAAATGAAGTTGAGTTTCACACTGAGTGGTCCTAGTCTGGGACTATGACCATTTCTTCTGGCTCTGGAGACATCTTCATAGAGTTTCCTGTCTGAAAAATTGCACCTTATTAGCTTAGTTGAGGAACGGGGAGATGTCTGTCCTTCTGCAGGGAGCAGCGAGAGGAAGGAAGGGTGAACCAGGGGCTGTCTGCTGTAGCTGCTGGATTTTTCCAGAGGCCGTTTCCTCACCTCATCTTCAACAGAGCAGCAACAAAAGAACTAAAATAATTTAGATGAAGCTTTTGTTCTGCGTATCTCAAGAACATTTTGAGCATACTAAAGGGAGAGAACCTTTCTTCCTCACCTAGCCAAGCTCTACAGCAGAGGGGGGACGACACCCCAGCTCTCTCGCTGGGTTTTCAGCGCCAATCTTTTCCCTCAGTGTACGCATATCGTTCAGACTCTTATGCACACTGACTCAGCTGATTTGGTGTGCTCCCTTGCTGCTGGGGGAGGAGGATGGGGGACATTTGGGTCAGCTAGAGGGAAGGGTCCCCACTGATTTTTGTTCCTGTCTCTTCAGTTGTTGCTGTTGTTCCCGTCAGCACGCTAGAGTATGGGAGTCTTTGCACACAGAAAGCTTCCTTTTGCACAGAATGAGCTTCTAGCTTTTGTACAGACTAAATGAATGTATTTGGGGAGGGGGGGGAAATAGGGAGTAAACCAATTCCAAGCAAACCAATCAGAGTATAATGCCTTTTCTGAGCAAGTATGTGCTGTAAAAGGAGCTTGTAATAGCAAAGGGAGGGCAGGCTCACGTATAATTTGACACAAAGTGTGGTTTTATTTTTGTACTGATATGGATAAGAGACTGTACAGCATCTATTTATTTAGATGATTTATGTGGTAAATGTTGCAAACAAAATTATTAAAATATTAAATATGAGAACTGACATTTACTTCATGGCCTGTTTGTGTGGTCATTTACCTCCCCTTGCTTTAATTCTACAGCTGAATAATTTTCCACCAGTCACTTCTGTTGGGATAAACATGCAATGTGGCTGGAAAAAGAATGGAAAATGTGTGTGCAAGCATGAGAAAGATCAGTAAAGAAGGATCCATGAAGAATGGAGCCTGCAAAAGGCTGTTTCTGACATTACTCATTGCTTTGATTCAAGGAGGTCAGGTTTTTATTCATTTTTAACCCACTGGGTAAGCTGGGGCTGTACAGAGGTGACCTGGGGTGGCTGGTCTTTGACAGATTATAATTTGAAGGGGAGAACGCTGATGGCAGGGGAACTTTTGCTCTGGGTTTAGGGAGGTCTTCACATCTTTGCAGAAGGCTGTGGTGCCAGGACAGCTCTGCTGGCAGTGGGAGAATGATGGTATGCCCCATATTCTGCACCTCTTGTGGGAATGGAGAAAGTCTGAGGTGAGGCCTGGGCTGCCAGGTTCCCTGCAGGAAACACAGTGCTTAGCCGAGGAGCCTGAATCCTGGAACTGCTGATGCTCCGTAGAGTGAATCCCAAATGTCAGTTAGGCCACTTTGGTATCTGACTTGCTCCCTCAGGGCCTCCTCTGTGAAGGGGGAGGTTAGCTGTTTCTCCAGGTGCCTCGGCAAGCAAATGGGGCTGTCCAAGCTGCCTTTGACAGAGTAATCGTAGCAGGGACTGAGCCCTGCGTCTGAGCGCAGCTCTGACGTCAATCACAAAGGCACTCGGAGCAAAAGCAGAGGGGGATGGGGTGCATTTCCTGAGCCAGCCATGGCTCAAGGCAGCATGGCTAGGCAATGCCTGTGGTACCAAAGCACCATCAGCATGCTTGCCCTGAGCCAGGGAGGCTGGAGCTGAGTGACGGCATCGGAGCAGGACTCCAGCCAGCCACTTACTTTCTGGCAGCAGCTGGTGAGTCAGGTGAAGTAGTAAGAAACTGCAGTGCAGAGTTACAGGAAAGCCTGCTCTGGAGAGTGTGCCTTCCTACTCTGCCAATGCTGCAGATGCTGCCTGGCACTAGAGACTCATAGCGGCTTGTCCTTCCACATGCATGTGTTGGTTGGATTAAAGGTTAATCTGGGTAGCACTTCTTTTTTTTGATAATCTGTTGCCATGCCACCCCTCTGATCCGCGTAGTGCAGCCAGCTTGCCTGGCACAGCACTCCCTGTCGCTGCCTGAGAACAAGGGCACTGGGCTGTGCCACGGGACATGCCCCCAGCGAAAGGGACAGGACACCACACGGTCTGAGCAGTTTGGTGTTCTCTGAGAGCACAGAAACACAGCGCGTGTGACCCCTGTGATGGGATGTGCTGTCAGGAAACACAGTCATCTGTCTGGCCAGTGCCACATGTCTTCTCTGCTCTTGGTCCTTCTCTTCTCACTGTTTTGCTTGTCAAGTGACTGGTTCTGAATCAAGAATGCAAGAAACCCAGAGGACTTGTATAATCACCCTGATCCAGCAGCAGCTGGATCTGCTTTGGGAACTAGGCAGGCCTCAGGGTTATCACAGCACCCCAGTGGTGTAGGCACAGCACAAACTCCCCAGGCCTTCTCCCCTCTCTGCTACATCCAAAAGTTAGCAGGCTCCTGACGGCAACCTCAGAACCACAGAGCCAATCAGACTGGAAAAGACCTCAGACCATCAAGTCCAACCTATGACCTAACACCACCACGTCAACTAGACTATGGCACTAAGTGCCATGTCCAGTCCTGCTTAAAGGCATCTCCCTGGACCAAACAGCAACAGAGTCAGTTGATCAACCCTTGTAGCTGTTCTGATGGGGACAAGTGCTGCTATTCCTGCCAGGTCCTCAAAACAATGAGCCTGTGGGCAACTACTGGCTTTGAGCAGGTGAATTTCTAATTTTCAAATGCCATTTGAAAAAATGCATAAAAATATTCTTTACACCTGCTATCCTCCCCCTGTGCTCATTCACCACAGGCCAGTGGTTCTGTTGAGAGAGGTCTTGTTGCTCCCCTAAAGCTTCTGGTGCTAGCAAGAAGAGCTAGGCAGGGTCTGGTAGGCAATGAGGCACCAAAAAAAAATCTTGTTTCACTGTCTGTAGTGAACAACAGCTGTTCTGGGAGAGACATCTTCACAGGTGGATTTTTTCTTTAATGTGTTTCACTGGAAATATGAATGAAACAAAGAAAAGGCCCAACAATGCCCTGAACAGCTGGATATTCTGCTGCTATTTTGCTTTGTGAGAGTAAAAGTTAGATGAAAGTGTTAGGCAATACCTGTGCAGTGACAGCTCACCGTGATTTGATCAGTCCCTGTGGCTGGCAAGAAGGCTCTGTTGACAGGTGGAAGGAGAAAATAGCTAGACAGAGCACAGATTGCTCTCTGAAATGCTGCTGCCCCTTCTGATCCACGGATCAGGGATGCTTGTGCCTTGTGCTCCTGTCCTGAGACAAGGTGTGCTGTTCATGACCCATACATCTGTTTGGGGACAAGGCCGCCAGTCTTGGCTGCTGCAGTGCTGTAGCCATGCAAAGACTTTTCCCCCTATTGATTTAGGGGTGCCTGCTTTTTGGGGTGGATGATATCAGTGGTTGGAAGCTCAGCTGCAAGTGTAAAAGCAGTTGTTTAAACAAAGTGAAGGTAACAAGTATGCTCATTTAAATGTGGATGGTGTTAATGAACACCTAATGTGCAAAGTTAAAGTGAAAAGCAAAACACAATGGGTGTGATGGACTTGTTCTTTCCAAGTCACCTTCAAACACATGAAGAACTGAGATTTTTTTTTTAAAGGGGCATCTAAAGAAACAAGGGACACCAGAACAGCTTGTCCTCCCACTCTAGGTGAGAACCTTGGAGTTTCATTCTTGCTTGGCCTGTGATGGTGAATACCTGAGAAAGGGCCTCTTACAGCCTATCCTCAAAGTGAGGGGTATGACCTAAATGCAGAATTCTCGGTGGCGGAGTATGCTACGGTTCAGTCCCTGACCACAAAAACACCTTGTCCTCTAAATTGTTCGCATCTCTTGAACCAGGCTCCATGTGACTGTCCCTTTGCTGTCCCTGTCAGCATTCAGCAATCTCTTCCCTCACCCCCTTCAAATGGGGACACAACAGTGGGGAGTGCATCTTCTCTAGAGCCACTTTTCCTCTGGGCAGACAGCTTGTGGTGGCTGCAACATTTCAGCTGCTAAGATGAAAAAGAACTAAACACTTTGACAGATCTTGCCTGAATTGCAGGAAGTGAGGAAAACATTAATTTTTCTATCTGCCCACCTGGATTTTGGGAAATCCATCTCTGCTAGTACTGGTATTGCCATAACAGCTGTGTCCAGAATATCCTCCTTCTGGGTGCAACCCCTAAGCCAGAGGGGGAAAGAGAAGGTGAGTGGGAATGGAGAAAGGGTTGTGAAGGCCACAGGGGGCTGTGAGTGCTCCCTGCCAGGCTGGCTGAGGAGTGGGTAGCAGAGGGTTCCCAGTGCTCTGCAGAGAGCTGCTGAGATCATGGTGGGCTGAGAAAGAGCAGCAAAATCAAGTCAGACATTGCCCATGGCCCTTATCACAGCTCCCCCACATTCCAGGGGGATCTAAAATGCTCTCCCTCCTTACCCTAAAAACAAGTGAGAATTAAAACAGGAGAACAGGCTGTTCTGCTGTGCCAGGTGGTGCCTCCAGGTGAGGGGGGACCATGAGCTCTCCACAGACAGCTGCAGGGCCCTGAGCTTCCACTTCAAATTACAGGGAATGGTTTTTGACTGAGGTTTTTTGTCTCTTTAGCACCTGCAAGAGAGTGTAAAGCACGCTGCAAATTAAATAGGGGTTTGCAGTAACAGTCAGGGCACGGAATTCCTCTAAGTGACTTAACATTTTTCTTTTTTACAGGTTTATGTAGCGTGCTTGGCCCATTTACCTCACAGTACCTTAGCCTGGCTCAAAGGCTGTACCTTAGACAGGCATAAAAACCATACCTTGTGCTGACACAAAGACTCTGCTTTATAGTGGCACAAAACCTGGGCCTTATACTGGCACAAAAACTCTACCTTATATGGCACAATACCTGTACATTGTACTGGCATAAAGACTGTATTCTATACTAGCTCAAAACGTGTACCTTACACTGGCACAAAGACTGTACATTATAGTGGGACAAAGACTGTTCCTTACACTGGCATAAAACCTGTACCTTTTACTGGCTAAAAAACTGTACCCTATACTGGCACAAACCCTGTACCTTATACTGGCTAAAAAGATGTACCTTACACTGGCATGAAGACTGTATCTTATACTGGCTAAAAACTGTACCCCATACTGCCACAAGACCTGTACCTTAGTCGGACAACAAAACCTGTACATTACACTGACACAAAAACCCGTTCCTTACACTGGCACAATACCTGTACCTTATGCTGGCATAAAGGCTGTGCTTTATACTGGCACAAAACCTGTACCTTATACTGGCTAAAAAAAGGTACCCTATACTGGCACAAAGACTGTACTTTACACTGACAACAAACCCTGTACCTTATACTGGTACAAAACCTGTACACAAACCCTGTACCTTACACTGGCACAAACCCATACCTTACACTGGCACAAAACCTGTACCTTACACTGGCATGAAGACTGTACACAAAACCTGTACCTTATACTGGCTAAAAAAAATGTATCCTATACTGGCACAAAGACTGCACCTTACACTGGCACAAAACCTGTATACAAAACCTGTACCTTATACTGGCTAAAAAAAATGTATCCTATACTGGCACAAAGACTGCACCTTACACTGGCACAAAACCTGTATACAAAACCTGTACCTTATACTGGCTAAAAAGCTGTATCCTATACTGGCACAAAGACTGCACCTTACACTGGCACAAAACCTGTATACAAAACCTGTACCTTATACTGGCTAAAAAGCTGTACCCTATCCTGGCACAAAGGCTGTACCTTACACTGTCACAAAACCTGTACCTTACATTGGCACAAACCCATACCTTACACTGGCACAAAACCTGTACACAAAACCTGTACCTTATACTGGCTAAAAAGCTGTACCCTATCCTGGCACAAAGGCTGTACCTTACACTGTCACAAAACCTGTACCTTACATTGGCACAAACCCATACCTTACACTGGCACAAAACCTGTACACAAAACCTGTACCTTATACTGGCTAAAAAGCTGTACCCTATCCTGGCACACTATACTGGCACGAAGGCCGTACCTTACACTGGCTCAAAACCTGTACACAAGCCCTGTACCTTACACTGGCACAAAAGCTACAGCTCACACCGGCTCACAAGATGTACCTTGCGCTGGCACACACTCAGCCA
>NW_008658858.1:0-2640 GCF_000695815.1 Acanthisitta chloris
CTCGGGGGGCACATCCTGAGCCCAAACCGAGCCCCCAGGGCGTGTGAGGGCTTGGGAGGCACACGCTGTGCCCAAAGTAACCCCTCAGGGCCGTGTGGGGGCTCGAGGGGCACATCCTGAGCCCTCGGGGCCGTGTGAGGGCTTGGAGGGCACACACTGCACCTAAACCGATCCCCCCAGGCTGTGTGAGGGCTCGGGGAGCACATACTGAGCCCAAACTGAGCCCTCAGGGGCGTGTGAGGGCTCAGGGGGTGCACACCGTGACCAAAGTAACCCCCTAGGGCCGTGTGGGGGCTCGGGGGGCACACACTGTGCCCAAAGTAACCCCTCAGGGACGTGTGGGGGCTCAGGGGCCACATACTGAGCCCAAACTGAACCCTCAGGGGCGTGTGGGGGCTCGGGGGACACACCAAAGGAACCCCCCAGGGCCGTGTGGGGGCTCGGGGGGCACATACTACACCCAAACTAATCCCCCAGGGATGTGTCAGGGCTCAGGGGGCACACACTGTGACCAAAGTAGCTCCCCAGGGGTGTGGGGGCTCGGGGGGCACATCCTGAGCCCAAAGTAACTCCCCAGGGACGTGTGGGAGCTCAGGAGGCACATACTGCACCTAAACCAACCCCTAGGGCCGTGTGAGGGCTCGGGGGGCACACACTGCCCCCAAAGTAACTCCCTATAGCCTTGGTCAGGGCTCAGGGGGCACACACTGTGCCCAAACTAACCCCTCAGGGCCGTGTTGAGGGATTGGGGGGAGAATAAACTGCCCCCAAACTACCTCCCCATGGCCTTGGTGTGGGGCTGGGGGGGAACTATCCCCACCAAAATATTGTTGGAGGCTTGGGGGGGACACAAATACTCACCCAAAGCTTTGTTTGGGGGCTGGGGGAGCACAAAGTACCCCCCTTCCCCTCCAAGCCTTATAGAGGGGCTGGGGGAGGACAAACTATCCCCCCAAAGGGATGCTGAGGGCTCAGGGAGTACATATACTCCCCCCAAAGCCTTGTAGGGCTGGGGAAAGCACTAACTATCACCCTGAAGCCTTGCTGGGAACCAGGGGGAGCACAAATACTTCCCTAAAACCTTGTTGAGGTCTGGGAGAAGTACAAATTACCCCCAACAATGCCTTGTTGGGGTGAGGATAAGCACAAATACTCCCCTAAAGCATTGCTGGGGGCTGGAGGAACACAAACTATGACCCCAAAGCATTGTTGGGTGCCCAGGGGGGAACACAAATTAGCCCCCCAGGCCTTGTTGTGGGCCCCGGGGAAGCACAAACTATCACCCCCAGTGTCTTGCTGGGGACCAGGGGAGCACTAATACTCTCCCTAAAGTATTGCTGGGGTGAGGGAGAACACAAACTACCCACCCCAGACCCTCGTTGGGGGCCCCAGGAAGCACAAACTGCCACCCCAAAAGCCTTTTTGGGGGATTGAGGGAGCACAAATACTACCCCCAAAGACTTGTATGGCACCCAGGGAGGACAAACTAGGCCCCAAACCCTTGCTGAGGGGTCTGGGGAAGAACAAACTGCCCCTCCCAAAATGTTGTAGGCCTGGGATAAAACAAACTACCCCCACAAAGCATTGTTTGGGGGCTTGGGGAGCACAGATACTCCCCCTAAAACCTTGCTGGGGCATTGGAGGAGCAGACACTATCACCCCAAAGCCTTGTTGGGGGCCCAGAGAAGCACAAACTACTCCCTCCAAAGACGTTTTTGGAGCTGGGGGTCTCAAATCCCCATCCCACATGGTCTGTGGGTGGGAGGTGGGTCAGATCCTGACCCCAGGTGGTTTTAGGGGGGTAAACCCCAGCCTTGGGGACAGATCCCCCACCCCTCCACAGGGGTCTTGGAGGAGGGACATCAAGCTCTAGCCCCATAATCCTGAAGGGGGATTAGCCCAAATCTCATCCATTCCTAGGATCCTAGGGCCCAAATCCTAAACCCCACAGGGTGCTGGGAGAGCAACTCCAGTGTCCCCCTGTAGCATCTTGGTGGGGGTAGCTCAAATCCCACCCCATCCCAAACCTTGGGGGGCTCAGGCCAAAGCAAGGAGGGGAATATCTCCCAAGCCCCAAGCCCTATAGCTCCTTTGGGGGGGGCTACACCCCCTCATGGGGTGTGGAGCAGCAGCACCCCATGGACTCAGCACAGGGACTGTGGATGCAGCCCCCAGACCCATTTTGCAGGTCCTTCTCCCACACCCCATGCAGGGCCATGGTCAGGGTGGGGGGTTCACAAGACCCTGCTCCCCTCACCTATCCCTTTGCCATTGCTTATTCAGGGAAAGCAGCAAAAGGGAGATAAAAATAGTAAATTCTGGTAAATGATTGATCTTCAGGGCCTTGGTGCTAATTCTAGGGTGGGCAGGGAGGGGCTGCAGGCAAGCCCCATGCTCCAGTGAGGGCCCAAGGGGCCAAATCCCCATCATAGCTCCCCCAAGATGAGCGGCACAGCCTCCCCCACCAAGCTCTATATTTAAAATATCAAGTTGCCATGACTACCTGGATCAGCTCTCCCCATCCCTCGGTGCTGCAGGGAGGGTGCAGAAAGCACCATGGACCATGCAGCTCCCCACCTTTACTTCCCTTTCGGGGGGTAAATCAGGATGAGCCCCCCCAAACCACCTCAGTGCCGAGCT
>NW_008658859.1:0-278 GCF_000695815.1 Acanthisitta chloris
CTGACCCCTGAGGGACACCACTCTTCAAAGGCCTCCATGTGGACAATGAGCTGCTGACCACAACTCTCTGTGTGTGACCATCCAGCAGTTCTTTACCCACCGAGTGGTCCACCCATCAAATCCATGTCTCTCCAATTCAGAGACAAGGATGCGGGAACAGTATCAAACACCTTGCATAAGTCTAGGTAGATGATATCAGTTGCTCTGTCCCTATCCACAAATTCTGTGGCCCCATCACAGGAGGCTATCATATTCATCAGGCATGACTTGCCCCTGGT
>NW_008658859.1:378-7004 GCF_000695815.1 Acanthisitta chloris
TTATTATTAATAATAATATTGATATTATGGAAAATGTAGCTAAATTATAGAACAAATAAAAATTCAGCAACAATTTGAGGGACATTCAGTGATTTCCCCTGTGCAGGTTGTCAGTTCCTGAATCATGTTTTCAGCTACTTCATTGTTTACCCAAATTTGAAAGTTTCTTTCATTTTCTGTTCCAATAGAAGTCTTAGAAGCAGTACCTGTTTTAGCTATGGGAAATCTCCCATACCAAATCATCAGAATCAAGGGAACTTTTTAAGACTGCACCTTGCTGATTATATTTTACTCATACTGTATATGGATACTGACTAGGAAATCTATATTCTTGAACCTTATCCATCTGTCCTTCAGTCTCTTCATAGTAAAACTATAATGTTTTGGAAGATTCAATGTTCGGCAGATGGAGAGTAGCATATAAAGATTAGCTAAGAAATTAAACAGTGCTAAATCTTGCCAAGATTAAAGAATTCCAATGGTATAAAAGCACAGTATGCTTTACAGAAAAAAAATAAATCACATTTTAGGACACACTTGGATTGATTCTCAGTCTTAGATCAAATTTGTACTTTCTTAATTTGTTTCTATTTATTTTTCCATCTATTTATTTATTTGTTTGTTTGTTATTGGAGAAAGGTCTGATCACATTGTTTCAAACTTTCCAGACTACAGAAAACTCAGAATATAAAGGAAGTAGGAGGGAGGAAAAATTGTTGCAGGTTAGGCAACACGATCTATAGGTGATAGCACAGCAGAGGGCTACAAGTTAGGCCTCCTACATTAAGGTCCTAGTGTTACAGTTGATCTTGAGTCAACTACTAAATTACATCTTTTCAAATATAGGCATGCAATTTACATCCAGAGAGTCTGAGGTTACATTTTTGTATACAGTAATCAAACCATTACATACATCAGTATCCCTTCTGTCGTGGTTTAACCCCAGCCAGCAGCCAAGAACCACGCAGCCTCTCACTCACTCCCCTACCAACGGGATGGGGGAGCGAATTAGAAGGGTAAAAGCTACAAAAACTCATGGGTTGAGATAAAGACAGTTTAATAGAGAAAGCAAAAGCTGCACACACAAGCAAAGCAAAACAAGGAATTAATTCACCGCTTCCCGAAGACAGGAGGTGTTTAGCCATCTCTAGGAGAGCAGGGCCCATCACGCGTAACGGTTCCTTGGGAAGACAGACGCCATCACTCCAGATGTCCCCCCTTCCTCTTTCTTCCTCCCACCTTATATACTGAGCATGATGTCATATGGTATGGAATATCCCTTTAGTCAGTTTGGGTCACCTGTCCCAGCTGTGTCTCCTCCCAGTCTCCCATGCACCCCCAACTTCCTTGCCAACGTGGCAGTACGGAAAGCAGTAAAGGCCTTGACTCTATGTAATAACAAAAACATCAGCAATAACAAAAACATCTCTGCATTATCAACTCTGTGTTCTGCACAAAACCCAAACATAGCCTCATACTAGTCTCTGTGAAGAAAGTTAACTCTACTGCAGCTCCAACCTGCACACCTTCTTAAACTCCTCTTAAACCAGGCATAGGAAAATATGATACTCTTCAGGATATGTATGCATTTTTACTGGCACTATTTCTGAGTCAAGATTTTAAAGAATTTCAGCTGGAAAATGGATATTAAAATGAAATCTAACACAATCCATCTACCTGTCAAAAACGTTGCAGGTTCTTAAGGGTGGTTGTTCACAAAACACTTGGAAATTTTTAAATAAAGGTTGGCTGAAGTAGAGCAAGGTGCTTGGGTAATAGTCCAACTTACACAGTTAAAAATAAACATTAGAGAAAAGCACAATATAAATTACTTTTCTTAAATACTTTCATAAATAGTTTCCACTCTTGGAAGGGACAAATACAGTATTAAACCAGAAACATGAATCCTTAGGGCTAAAAAATGTCCTATTGCAATAGACATTTGAAAGAAAAAGATATATCAAATGTATTTTACTAATGTGTTTAGCTTCAGCACACAAAACCATACATGATTTCACTATGCATTTGTGCTTATTTTAGTTTGCTTTGGAAAGCACACCATGGACACTGGAAAAGAAATTTCATTTTCTTAATTTACTTTTTTGAAGGTGGGAAGTAAAAACTTCACAGCCAGAAAGAAACTGGTAATGCTCAGTTGAAAATATACTGAGATTGATTATCGTCAATTTAGCATTTGAAAACCTGACATGTTTCCTATGTCCACTTTTTTAAGAGTGTGCAATACAGTAGTGTATGAAAATGTGGAGATTTAAGCTCTTAGGAGCCTGGGGACTGGGAGATCTCAGGGGCTGTACTGGTTTCATGCAAAGCCACAAGAATGCAACAAATTGCAGACCTAATTTTTATTTAAAATACAGGACATTTCTACTATCAACATGGCAGAAAGGGACTGAGGCATAATTACAGATCAGGTATAGCACTGTGTTTTACCTGTCCTTTTCCTTTGCAGGTGGAGGTGACACTTGGGTAAATGCAATGTGTATCAGAACACACTGCAATAAAGAGGACAGAAAAGCATACTCTGTACATAAAATAATAAAAGTTTCTTTTAAAACAGCATCTGGAGGTCCTTCTGGCTGATTCTAAGATGTGTCATGGAATAGATGCAGTTAATTTCACAGAGAAAGGGGATTTTTGAATTCCCATTCAAAAATTAGTGTACAGCAAAATCTATGTATCTTGAAGAAACCATGGTATCCTTATTTACTAGTGAAGTGGGTAAGAGAAAACATACCTTTGTAATTCTTCTTCTCCCTACTGTGCGCTTCAACCTTTGCTTTCTGTTCTCCTATGTACTTATTCCTGTGACTTGCTTGTAATACTGCATGGTTTGCCAGCTCTGGCTGCTGTGGAACAGAATTGATGACTGCCTCCCTGACACTCCTCAGATGGCAGGGAGTCATTTTAAAGCAGGAGATCCAGTCCCTGCTCTGGGTAGCAAACATCAGAGACAGGAATAAGAATCACATTAATTGCTTAATTCCTCAAAACCAGAGTCTGGTTTTGAATCCTTAGTTACTCAGCATCTTATAGGTGTGCTTCTAAATAAATGGCAATTTAGGGCAGGCTACAAAAATCATCTGACAACCATAACTCTTGCAGTCTTCTGTGTAAAGATTTGCCCAGTATAAGGTGGTTCAACAAGGTTAAGTGTTTCTTTTGTCTTTAATGTTCATTAACAAAATGTATAAATATGCCTTCACAACTAAATCGGTCTGGTAGTTTAGGAGTTCCACACTACTTGGGGTGCACAACAACATTATTAGACAGGCAAAGTTTCAGGTGAGTGGAGAGTAAGGACCTGAGAGGGAAATAACATGAGCTAGAGAAGGAATGTTATTTGTCAAAATATGTCCTCTTGCTTAAAAAGACAGAGTACAAGACTTTAGAAGGAAAATGCAAACTTTGATCTAGGATATTTTCCTTCTAAATAATTAAAATATATAAATGCATCTATGTCAGGGGTAAGAACCCACTTGAAAAGGAACAGTCAACACAGAGAGAGTGTTTTGAAAGTGTCTCGTCTTGTTTTCATTCAGTTAGAGCAAAGGCTGAAAGAATACTGGCAGTAGGTTTTGGTTCGAAGGAAACCGCCAAGTGGATGGCAAAGTTGCCATTATATCAATCAGTTTGCAGGCATATGGTAAGCAGTGTATCAGCAAACTACTGGAACCAAAATATGTCACAGATAATCCTAAATGTGTCTGCTTAATGAAATACTAGGTAATCTCTATTTCTATTTTCTGTAGAGATCCAAAGATCCTTTCATTCATTAAAAGCTGTTTCCTTCAGTCCACAGCACCTTTTTACTGCTGAACAGATTTCATAAAAATGTAAGTGGGAAGCTCCCAGCAGAGTCTGTGTTTCTGCCAAAGGCGGAGTTACAGTTATGCATAACTACCCAGGCAGCAAAATCAGAAAGTCTTGTGACTGGCACAAGTGAAAAAGGTTTTGGAAAAGCCAATAGATTATAATTTAAATAGTTGAAGACACTGAGAGATTTTCCTCACACTTTGCACTTTGGTAGACACTAACAAGTTCCTCAGCCACTGACGAGAGATCACCAGAAAGTTAAGTCAAGTTTTACTACATGCATCTTGAGGACTTTCATATGATGTGCAGAGCATGGTCAAGTTACAGGGGCTATGATTAAAAGCTTAGAAAGCTTTGCCCTTTTTCCTCTGGCTTCTGTGCTCTCTGAGAGCTTGCATTTCTCATTGGGTTTACCACCCTGACATCTGTTCCAGCTTTTACTTCATCTTCCCTTTTCCCAACTACCGTTATTAATTTGGCCCATTCCTTCATAAAGGAGCAACCAGTCCTCCTCTTCATAACATTCTGCTCCCATATCAGACTTCTCACGTAATTTATTCAGCCAGGCCATGTAAGGTTCCTTCATTTATCTTCCCTTACCCCTTTTAATACTTCTGTTTTACATTTTCTGTGGAGTGTCTTACAGTTGCCCCAGCCCATCTTTCCATTACTCAGTCACATACTCATCTTTAAAGTATATAGGCAGACTTTCAGAAAAAAATGTCTTTGTCCTCTCCTCCAGGCACAGTGACAGCTCATAAAGAGGCACCAGAGTAGGAATAATTTGTGCTTCTATGTAGCTTAGTGTTCAGACAAGTCACAGACAAGTCACAGATCTTCTGGGTGGACCCAAGGCTGACGCATTTGAAAGGTCCTGATGCAAAAAGTCAGAGGCATAATAATAGGAGTTGTTACAAATCACAAGGAGGATAGAGGAGTCAGGAGAAAAAGAGGATTTATAGGAAAGGAATACCTGAAGTTTTAAAATGACAAAGCTCAAAAAAATCAAGTCACATGCATCGTTAATTTTTCAGGAGCTGTGCTTAAATGCTCCTTACCATGATTTCACAGGCAAAGCTAGGAATGCCAAGAGCATGCTTGACCACTGCACTAAGAAGTTGGCATTATATTTCTTTTACAACCTGCCACAAATCATGACATCTGTCAATGCAAAACTACCCATCCTTTTACTGATTCAGAGAAGAATTATTGATCAGATGTGTGTACTTCTCAGCCAGATATGTTTTCTTACAATTTCAACCACTGATGAACCACTAGCCATTTTGTCTTGCTTTTAAGTGGCAGGCCTATGAAAGTGAGATAGCTACCTGAGTAGAGAGACAAGGAAAGCTGGGCTGCACCATGCCCAGCTCTCACTGCTCCTGGGCAGTACATGCCTAAGGTGAAATGATTTAGATGCAGCCACTGCTGCTAGGCTGCAGACAGGCTCCTTTAGGAGGCCTCAGATTCCAATGGTTTCCTAAAATCTAGAGGGTCATTTAAAATTTAAAACTCAGATTATTTTTCAAAAATATTTGAATATCAGGTTGTGATCATTCCTATTGCACAAATTTGGTGGAATAGATATTTACAAGAACTTCAGAGGAGGGTTCTGTCCAGATTTGTAGCAAATTCATTTAAGAATTAGAATGACAGTAGGTTCAAAACTTTCCTGTTGATGACAAGATTTGGGTATCTTTACTTTGCAAAAATCTATCATGCAATAGTGCAAATGCTCTCAAAGCCATTCATGTTTGTTTGTGATTCTTCTAGTTAGAGGGGAAAAAAGAACATTCCAAAAGAAATATTATGGATATAAATTATTCAGGTGTGGCAAGAAACCAACTTAGGAACTACGGAAATAACAGGTTTATGAACAAAAAAGCATTGAAACTATGTCATTTTAACACTTTCTGTACCTTGAACCTGCTATTTTCTCACTTTATAGGTCATTCATGAACTGTGGGATTTATCAGCCTGAGTTATATCATTATTCCACACTTTTACTTTAAATATTCAATTTCAAATTACAATAAGTGTTAAACTTACTCTTTTTCACTGTTTCCTTTTAAATCTTAAAAAAATAAAATCTACAACTTTTTTAGGGTAAATTATTATTATTTGCTAAGTCAAAAATCAGAAAAAACATTGCTTCTTTTAAAGGTGAATGATTAATATTAAAACTAAAATCCCTATATTTCTTTTCTCTGCTTACTCTTTTGTCTCAAATGCAATGTGCCATTGAATACCACAAGATGATTATCCATGTAAAAAATTTTATATTTATTATTAAGTCTGCAACAATTTATACTAATATTATGAAATTGCCATATATTTGTATGTATCTTAATTCAATTCCATCCCACTTATATTCAATTACACATTTTAGCTTTTGTTCTTTTCTGTTATTTCTCTCATCCATCACTGCACATAACAAAGATAATTTCATAGAGTTTTCTTAGGTTATAACTCCTAAGATCACGTTATTTAGCTATTGAGCTTAATTTAGAACAGAAATGAGCATGATGAAGTTTTTTTTCATTTTCTTCTAGTTCACTTTGTATATCACACTTTTGGGAAGAGAGGTCATTTACTTCAGTGTGCCCTTTCACTGAAATAATGATGTTATCTCTATCTAGTGATAGTCTTACTGGTGTGCCCTTATCCTATGGTCCTGCTCACCACAGCACACAAATTGGCTAATCAATTGTCACAGATGGCAAATGCCCATCTGTCTACCCTCATACAGAGTTGTGACCAGCTGATTTGGGCTAGGGTAGAATTAACTTTCT
>NW_008658859.1:7037-41351 GCF_000695815.1 Acanthisitta chloris
TAGGCTTGATAATATGTAGGTGCTTTTATTATTGCAGTGCAGAGCTTAGCTTACACAAAGGCCTTTTACGCTTTCCATATTGTCACGCTGGCAAGGACTTTGGGGGGGCATGGGAGCTTGGGAGGAGACACAGCTGGGACAAGTGACCCAAATTGACCAAAGGGATATTCCATGCCATGTGACATGCTCATTATATAAAGTGAGAGCAAGAAGGCAAAAGTAAGAGACATTGGGAGTGATGGCATTTGTCTTACGCTTTCCATATTGTCACGCTGGCAAGGACTTTGGGGGGGCATGGGAGCTTGGGAGGAGACACAGCTGGGACAAGTGACCCAAATTGACCAAAGGGATATTCCATGCCATGTGACATGCTCATTATATAAAGTGAGAGCAAGAAGGCAAAAGTAAGAGACATTGGGAGTGATGGCATTTGTCTTCCCAAGGAACCGTTACGCGTGATGGGCCCTCCTCTCCTGGAGATGGCTGAACACCTCCTGCCCATGTGGAGCAGTGAATTGATTTCTTGTTTTGCTTTCCTTGTGCGTGCAGCTTTTTCTTTCTCTATTAAACTGTCTTTATCTCAACCCATGAGTTTTCTAGCTTTTAGCCTTCTGATTCTCTCCCCTATTCTGCTTGCTTGCCCAGAAGGAAGAAGTAAGGTAAAACAATTTGTGGAGGCAGTGAGAGAATGGAAGACCTCACCTCTTTCCTAACTACACTATCCTTTTTTAATATGTGGCACTACTTTTAGAAGTGCCTTGGCTGTGCTGAATTCTCTTCCCACAATTGTTCAGGTGCAATAAACACTGATACATTTTAAAAGTGCTATTTAAACAAAATTGTAACTATATTTCATCCTGAGGTCTGGAAATACTTAACATAGACAAGGTCTTATTAATCAGTTTATGCAGCAAGCAATGCAGTAGTAAAATACAGAACTTTTCTGATTGTTTTTACCTCTTTTGCTCTCATTTCAAGCAAACAAAAGTCACCATATAAGCAAACCACCTAACCCCAGCAGGTATATAAGAATATTTAATCTTCTCAAAGCAGAAGATTAAAAAAACACGGCACTGAAACAAGGAGCAACTCAATACAGGATAAGTCAACTGGAGCATGGACAACAATGTTCCAATAGTATATAAGCATTCCTGAGGCAGGCTGCAGTAAATTTGGGAGACGTGTGTGTGTTTAATAAGAGATTCATGCTGTGATGTGTGGGTGTGCGATACTCATCTGTCATGTTTTCAGAAATCTCTATTTTCCTCTACGAATATAATAACATTGTGTGGATGGATATATATGTGGATATATCCATACTTAGAGGAAGAAGATAAGAATTAATAAACATATGGAATGTCTGGACTGCACATAAAAAACCCCACAAGAACTAGAGAGCACACATTATTCCTCACAATAAATGGTAAACAGCTGAATCTACTCTTTTATATTTTTAAATCATTTGAGCTTCTATAGTCAGAATACTATTGGAATGTGAAGAGACATAGACCACGCTGCTATCATGTAATAATGAAGTATTTTCATTTGTATATCTATTATGTTTGAAAAAACCCAATAAATAAAAACCCCACAAACATGCAAACAAAACCAGAAAACAGTTATCTGTAGTACATACATGTTTTCTTCTGTAACCTTCCCATAAAATCTTCAACATGTGTTAGAAATAAATTTTCTGCTGTATGCATGAAAATCTGTGTATTGCACCCATCTCATCCACCCATGGATGAAGCCTTGTGCAACCTGGTCTAGTGAGGAGGTGTCCCTGCCCATGGTAGGGGAGGTTGGGACTAGATGATCTGTAATGTCCATTCCAACCCTGAAATTCTATGACTTTACGATTCTATGATTTTCACTAAGTCTGTTGCTTCCAGAGCAATTGATTTTATCTACATCTATATCATCTATCTATCTATCTATCTATCTATCTATCTATCTATCTATCTATCTATCTCCTATATTTCCCTTATAAAGGGGAAAAGGTTTCTCATATGGCAGCAGTAAAACATATGCAACAATATAAACACAGTGCATTAGCAATAAACTATACAAAGCCCAAGCCTAACCAAAAGGCTGCAATGATGGTCATTTCCTAGTACATGATAGGCTAGTACCAATTAGCAAATACACCCAAACTCATCACAGTTTTTTCTGGTTTAGGAAGAAGAGATTTCCTGTTACTTAACCCTTTTCGCTGGTTCCATTTTAAATGTGAACTCAGAAATATATATGTATTATGGGTTTCAAACTAATTTACACTGACTGATCCAAATAGGAGGTAAAACTGTACTAAAAAAATGAGCAGTTGGCATACACCTTCCAGTTAGATGACTCTGCAAGGCTCTTCCAGTGCTTTCCAAGCACAACTGAAACTAGCTGAACAATAATGCAACAAAATACCAAAACTTTTTCCAGGAGTTCCTCCTATCAAATAGAAAACTCAGAATTGCATGTCTAGTGGACCCATCATAAACATATCTGCTAAACATACGCAAAGCAAAATATGCAACATTCTGTCTTCATAAAATCATTGCCATAGGTCTTGTCACTCCTGAGAACTGTATCCTGAACTAGGAGACAATAAATTTTTGCAAGCAGTCAGAGCAATGTTTCCCTGTGATTTCTGGTTATTTTGCTAAATAGGATGGTTCCATCCTTACCTTATTCTGCCTAGCTCCTCTGCAGTTTCATTTATGCTTATATGTTTTTTGTTCATGAGCTGTTTGCAGCAAGGGGTGTCTTTTTAATTATATGTGCTAACAACCCTTGGCTCAATGGAGCAATAAGTAATCCTGCACTACAAAATTATAATAAAATACCCTTTCCTTATGGAAGAAATTAAATAAACAGTTCTATTCTTTCTGCAACTCCATTAGAGCACAAATAAACAGAGAATCCTGTATGAAGCTTCAGATATAATGCTCAATCTCTTCAATAGAAACAACAAAACCCACAGAGACCACAGTGAAGATGAATTTCAAATTCTAATAGGCACAAATGGACTTTAATATGTCTCTCCAAAGATCTTCCAACTAGCAAAAATCACAGGGGAGAAGATTAGAGAGATAATAGCAAGTCACAGTCATGCATGTATCTGATATGCTTTTAAACTGAACAACAAATCTAAAACAAACAAACAATACATATTCAGAACGTCAAGAACTAGTACCTTTTCCAGCATTTATTGACTACTTTAAAATTCCTACCTATCCTGGGTTTTTTGCCCCGTTGAACACAGCTTTTTCAACATCATCCAGACAAGCAGAATTTATAATGAAGACTTAGGACATGGAACGGATCAGGACTTGGCCTGATACAACCAATTGTGATAAGGAAAAGCTACCTAGAGATACACAGTGAAAAAGAACACAATATGACCAATACCATCATAATATTGCAGAAAACTTTTTCAAAATATGGCATTCGTTGCAACACTTACAGACAGAAGATATCTAATTGGAATATCATGTCCAGTGGGGGCAAAAAAGAATACAGTGCCTGATATTTTTGTCACCAACTTGCTTCAACAAATCTGAGCAAGCACAGTGTGAGTGCAGAAGTGGATAGGCAAAGAATTGGAGACATCCCTGAGCAGCACAAAGACATTGGGGGCAAGGCAAATATGACCAGAAGCTCTTGTGTGTAAAGGAACAGTGAGATGATGGGGTTTGTGAGTATTAAGACATAGGTTATCATTCTGATCCATTATTTCATCCCAGAAATGACATCCTTACAGCTTTATTACTAAAATAATCTCAGATCATATCCATTCTTTATATTCTTTTATATTCTACTTACATCACTTTTTGTCAGTTTGGAGAGGAATCTTCAGTCTCACTTTCCTAAGATATTGATGGCAATTACTGGAACATCAAAATATTGGGATACCAGGAGAGAATCCATTTGATAAGGTTTCAGCTCTATACCACATTCTATCTGATGGACATCTGAAAACAGGGAAAGAAATTCTTTAACATTTCTTTGAAACTGGAGGTGTTCAACCCTCAGAGCCAATTCTGCTAATCGTGAATGATCAGCCTTTGAAACCATGAAAAGAAACACCTAAAGTAACATCTAAGAGATTCTACAAAACTCACTCACTGCATAAATAGTAGTACCTTTGTTAAAGCCACTTGCAACAGATAATTTTTGTCCAATGATTTCAATTGTTTAGGAAATGAAAAGACTCAAAGACTATGATGTGTTTTTCTTTGATGGAGAATAACAAAATACACAAATAAAAATATTCATTTTCCAATTTATTTTTGTGTTCAGAGTCATCTAGAACACTTCATGATGAAGCTACTGTTTAATACATTTATTCTGGATGATTTGCTATGAATTCAAAAGAAGAAAGCTGAATTAACTGAATTCTTTATGCAACAATCACCAACAAATGAAATAAAACAAATAATGCCTGCTTCTTTTGTAGAAACTGCATCAAGTAGTGACATTAGAAGAAACAAATCTCTGCACCCTCTTTGTGAAATAATTGCAATCTCAATAGCAAAGTTTCTTTCTAGTTATCAGTATTTTACAGATATTGTGCTTGCTTCTCTGTTGCTCTGCAATATAAGCTGAACATAAAAGGGACACAAGTTTTTGAAATCAGTTCATGTTCAGTTAAGACAAATGTAATTCTAAGCATTTACATTTCCTGTGTCTTTGTTTAGACTCCTCACCTGAAAACAAGAGTTGAACAAGGAACAAAATTTTATATGTTTTTTAAATCTAGTTTTAATTCCTGGTAGCCTGGAGTCACTTTTCTGGCACCGAAACACTATATAATAATTTTTATTTCCAACAGCAATGGGAATGGTTTTAAGAACCAGTTTTCACATGGCAGAGATGCAAATGGCTACACAAGATATAAGGCAGTGGGAAACAAGGTCCTATTATGTATAGGTTGTACTCCTGAAAGTTAGAGAAATGCTAACAGACAGAAACAGGAGCTAGTCCTTTGTCTGTACTGTAGGTACATGAAGTGAATGGTGTGTTTTCATTTCAGATGACTTTCAGCTGTTCTAGATGTATGTTCTGGTGTAAAGAACAAGTAAGTCAATGGAAGATTCCTATCTATTTGAACAGTCTTCAAATAAAACATTTAGGTATTTATTTCCGGGGAATGACTGTCAACAAAAATAAAGGATAATATAGAAGGCAGAGTCTATGAGGAGCAAAAATTAGATTTCAGCATGGAGTAAGCCTGTTTCATTCTCTGCCCTGAAAGGCACTAGAAAATAAAATCTTTTTTTTTCTACATTAAATACTTGCATGATGACATTAGTGACTTTCAGGAATATTTGTGGAGTTTATATTTCAGTGAAACTAGAAGCAGATCCAAACCAGCTTTCTTTGCTTCCTTCTCCAATCTAAAGTGTTAGAGAAGCCTACTTTTCCCTCTGACACTTAAAAGGATTGAAACATACTTTCCACAAGGAGGACTTCAGTGTGGCAAAAATGCGTGTAGGACAGTACAGGGCACATATGTGTATTTGTGTACCTAACCACACACATTTTTCATTCTCTGCCCTCGTAAGTACTGTGGGTAGAGAAAAGTAGAAAAAACTTTTATCCACAGTCTAGTATGCCTCTCCATATGCCTATGGTCTACATAAATGTACATAATAAAAATACACAATGTGAATGTATATATACTGAAAGTACAGACAGATCACAATAGTTGGATAAACATGATGTAGCATTCATAAGTAGTGTTTTTATTTCCTGTCATATGAATCCAGCAAAATGACAGTAGGGAACAGGAAATGCAGCATGAGGGCAGCTCTCCAGTTAAGAGACATCATTTCTAGACTACTTGAAGCATTCTCTCACCCAGTCCATGTAGTACTAGACCTAATGCATTCTGGTTCCTTTAAGCCTTCTGCAACATGTTAAGAAGAATTCTGTTTTTCACAATGATGAGACTTGCCCTTGCAGTATTTATAGTATACACAGTAAGTTCATGACACTGTGAATCATTCATGGTTTCTCTTATTTTTTCTACTTTGAAAGAAATCTGAGCTGCATCACTCACCACAGACCACATATGAAAGGAATTTTGCAGTCTTGCTAAATGACTGCTGGACAATATCTTACCATCACTCCAAACGTCCCCCTCTTCCTTCTTCTTTCTCCAGCTTTTTATTGTTGAGCATGTTGCCATGTGGTCTGAAATATTCCTTTGATCAGTTGGGATATGCTGTCCTGGCTGTGTTCACTCCCAACTTCTTGTGCACCCTGATTCCATTTGCTGGCAAGCATTTAGCAAAGTGTAAAAATACTTGATGCTGTGCAAGCACTGCTCAGCAGTAGCTAAAATATCCTTGAGTTATCAATACTGTTTTCGTCACAGATCCAAAACACAGCCCCATACCACCTACTGTGAAGAAAATTTGATGATCTATCCCAGCCAAACCAGCACTGGGGAAGAATTGCAGATAATCATATACATTTACAACTTATACAATTTAACAATTTGTTTTGTTAAAAAACATGCACAAAGCAGTCTTCAGGTGTGCATAGGCAAAAGTCATCTCTAAAGGGACATCTCTCATTGTTCCATTTTGAGGATTTAACATAGGAAAGAATATTATTAAGGAAATAATATTATTAAGGAAAGAGGGAAAGCTGTTGTTTTGTATAACTACAGAACATCTGAATACAGCACTTTCATTAATGAACTATGGAGAAACTGGATATCAGATATGCCTGTTGCACTGATATCACCATCTAATGCAACACCAATGTTTTCGGGGGAAATAAAATATTTTTTTAAAAATAGTGATGACATGAAACGTCATGCAGATTAAGAATACAGACTGGTCAAATGTAAAATGTCTTAAATTAACCTGATATTCCCTTTTGATGAAGAGTTTTTTGGTTAGAGAGAGTTGACTAGAGGAGTCACTTGCTCTGGAGCCAAAATTAGCTTCAGTAATAATGTCAGTATGAGAGAATATGTCTAACAGCTTTTTCTGATGGCATAGTACAGAAAGATTTCGTCAGCATGGGACATAACTGGATATTTGCTTGCCCAATACACTCACTTTTGCATCACCCTGAATACATAAGTAACAGAAACCGTACTGTGTACTATGCTCATACAAAGTGACCCACTGGAATGAACCAGAAAAGTTTCTGTTAGCTGTATCAACTTACAGAATGCAGACTTGAGAAAAGTAAATGAAATGTGTGTTCATATCAAATGAAATGTCAGGATAACACTAGAAAGTGTTTGTGCAATGCTAAAAAGTGTTGATAAGTTTCATCTGAAAATTAAAATACTGGCCATCAGTGGATGTCATTTCACACTAGAGTCTGAAAGCAATGAGAATACCCGGCTCAGGGAAGCAGAAAATTCTCAAAAAAGTAGAAAATATGTGACAAAGACAGCTTCTTCTGGAATTATCCCTTACAAGTCACCTAGCCAAGACTACAAAAATCAGATTAACTGGTAGAAATAATGTGACATGGCATCATTCATGCTCTCCACAAGTGCATCATTTGTTCACCTCTTTCTGTGGGCTGTAATCTCTGACGGGACCAAATCTTGCAGGGTCATCTGCCACAGTCTATTGAGCCACAAACATGCAGAAGCTATGAGCAAAATATGTAAGAGTGAACAAGAGTCACTCAAAAATAGCATCTCTCTGTTTCACCATAACAACACATAAAATTCAGTTTGTTTGTTTTTTGCTTCTAGGCAGAGACAACAAAAATGAAGAATCAGGATCCTGTTGAGGTTTACACATTTTTGTTCCTCCTGTCTGTCAGTCCTATCAAAAGAGCATCTTTCTTATCAGTTCCCAAAGTCATATCTGACATTCTCTGAAGGTTTACCATCTTTCTTAAGATACACTGGATACTTTTTTAACTGAGTAACAGGGTCTTCTTTGATTCCTCACAAGTTCTGACATGCATGTAGGAGGGTGGCTTTCACAAGCTAACCAGAGAAGGCTGACATGGGAATTGTTAAAGGAAAAGACCTAGATCTCACATATCACTGAAAATCACAGTGCAAGCCTTCCTAATATGGTTTGTATTTCATAGATTACATGGATTGCTCCCCTTTTCTGAAGCCTGAGCTGAACAGAAAATACTCAAATGTTTTTATTGCTCTGAAATTTTTACCACTTCCTTCTGATTTACATTTTTTCCCACAAATAGAAATCTAAATTAATAAAATAAAATTCATTATTCTTTAATTTCTGCTATGAACACATTTTTTCGTCTATTAGTAAGGCAGAGTTTCTGGGAGAGAGAATTAAATGCATTAGGTCTGACCTGTTACCATCAGAACTGCTCACAGGGATTCCACAGTGGAGACAACTGTGTTCCTAGATACTGTGAGCCCCTTTAAGTGAAGAAAGAATAAATGCAATGGAGTCACCTATGTTTCTTCAATAAATTCTAACTGAAGTTGTTTGGAAAAATATTCTGGAATTATTATCTTTAGAGATTCATTAGAGAAGGTTTATGTTTGAGCATGGATGGAAAGAACACCTTTGGAAAGGACAAGATAGTACACTTTTATTTACCCCAACATTCTCAGCATTAACAGACAATGCACTCAGCCATCTAAAGCACTGCAAGTTGAACACTAAATGTTGTCTGTATCTCCTTTAATGTGCTTTTTGGAGGGGTATGTCACACACATATTATTCTATACCTACTCCTTTCACTTTCTGGGTGATATTTCATTCTATTATTTGCACAAAGGAGTGTAGTGGAATAAGTTTTGGGGAAGAAGAAGTCTAAGCAATCCAGCTACACACAGAAGACTCAAACTGAGCTGTAAAGTAGACCTTGAATTCCCAGAAGATTGGCTCTGACATCTTCACTAGCTTCAGTGCAAAACTGTACAGAAATAAGCAAGATGTTCAGAAAACTCCAAGCTGTACCAGTCTGCTGGAGCACCTCCAGGAATGCGCATTGTTCCAGTTGAAGTCTAAGACACATTTCAATCAGCTAGTAGGCTTGCATTTAAACTATAAAAACTTCTAAATAATCAAGTATCTTTTTGTTAAAAAGGTACTTTACAACCCATTATAATAGCATTCTATTCCTTGAATCTCACATTTACTTTGTGCATCACATTCAATCTAAATAATTATGCTTTGAGGTTCTGTGTTTTTGTGTTGTCAAGGGTTCTGAAAGATTTTACAGATGGAAGGATTTCATGGGCACTAAGGTTGGTGTGGTTGTCTCTTTTCTGTGCACATTCCACAGGAGTTTCAATCCAGTTGTAGCTCCAAGAAAAATGTAAGATTTGAAGTTTCTGTGGCTCATGAGAGGTGGGGCTGAGCACAGCCCAGGTACTTCCTAGGGTGTGGGGTTTACACATCCTCCTCTGTGAAGAGTAGACGCTCTGAGAAAGGCATGAAAGCAAAAATGAAAGCATCCATGCAGTCCATCTCCATTATAAGGAAGGATACATTTCTTGCTAATGCAATCTTGTCGGTCAGAGCTCTTGTCTGTCAAGGCCCAGCTAATGATGGCTGTGACTGATTGTATTCATAGAATCATAGATACATCAAGGCTGGAGACCTCTAGGATCATCAAGTCCAACCATCAAGCTGACACTCTTCTGGAACCCCAAAACCCTAAACCATAGCCTCTAGCACCAGATCCAGACTACTCTTAAACACTTCCAGGGATGGTGACTCCACCACCTCCCTGGGCAGCCTATTCCAGTGCCTGATCACTCTAACAGTGAAAGAAATTTTCCTATTGTCTAATCTGAATCTCTCCCATCTCATTTTATGGTGTTGATCCAGATGGGCTTGCTGTCACCACACACAGATAACCTATCTTTTGTTTTCGTCTCTTCAGCTCTTCCCTATGCACTGAGTTTCTCCGGCAGAACCAATACCTGCAATGTCACTTCTTTCCTTCATATTTTCCCTTCATGACTTGGGAATAGCACAATCTATGTGCTACTTTCCCTGGCCAGTATTTTCAATAGGCTCAGACTTACACCTTTTAAAGGCTCAGTTCGTTCAGCATTGTCACCGTGTGTCAGCAGTTTTCTCATTTATGATTTACAGTCTCTGCCCTCACATGTGCTCTGTTATTTATGTGTAGTTTGAAGTTGCATGTTTGTGTATAACGTGTATATGAACAGAGACAGGGAGTGCATATAAATGTGAAGTGTACATGTAAAAGGGTGTATGTGTAATATAAATATACATAATATAAATATAATCTCAGACCCACACTGAAGGTAGCAATTTCTCAAGTGAACATTGTGGCAGAGTAGGGTGAGGAAAGGAGACGTCCTTCTCACTGCAGTAACAGAACAGATGGAACTGTGACTGAGTGCAGTGTATGACAAAAACAGTCCTTTTCTCCTCCAGCTTACTCTCTATGTGAAGGCCAAGCACTGGAAGAATCATATATATGTTGCAGAACACAGTATTTATGAGATACCTATTTTTTATGAAACCAGTTAGCACCAATCTGGTCAGCAACATTCAATGCTGGCATTACACCAGCTAATACAATTCTTGTTTAACTGGAATCTACAAACCTACTTGAGTGGTTTTTTTCTCTTTACTGCCCAGCCAAGGTGCTGTCTTGCAATGTGTATACATAAAGAAGTATAGTCAAGCATGCAGGATGCTCAGTGTTGTCCCACATAAAAAGCTCAAGAAAGAAACATATGATTTGGACTGTCCAGCTCTGCCATGATATTTACTTCCTGTTTAGGGACAGGCTGATGTCCTGAGGACTTTCAGTGTATACCCTTCTTTCTGATGTAAAAGGTTGCCCAGAGAGGTTGTGAATATCTCCCTGAAGATATTCAAAAGCCATCTGGACACAACACTGAGTAACATGCCTTAGGGAATCCTGCTTGAGCAGGAGATTGGACCTTTACAATCTAACATGTTCTGCGATTCTGTGAAATGGCTTCAAATTCCAACATCCAAAAAAAGAGTTGGGATACAGAAACCTGGTTTTCAATTCAGATACACAGGTTATAATTTGGGAGCCAAGTTTCAAAAAATGAGGGGTTTTTTTGCTTGGTTTGGGAGGTTTTGTTTGTTTTCTGTAAGACAATGTGTAACTCATATTCAGAACCAACAATGTTTGTGTCATGATGAAAAACGCTAGGTTTCCATCATCCTTCATCTTCTCAAGAAAAGCTAGTGCTATATACAGATTTTTCACTAGGATATGATGAGAAAAAATTGGGTAGGTTTGGCCTGACAGGTCTGTAATCTTGACTCAGAACTTTGTTTAAACATTATCAAATTAAAAGTCATATTGGGAAATGTTGGAAAAGTATTATCCATAGACACTGTCTGAAAAAACTTAGCCTTTCATTCTCATGAATTCTACCTAAATACCATGCTTTTACATCACATAACCTGATTCTTTTATTGACTAGAAAGCTGTTGTGTTGGGGAAAACATACTGTTTTATCGATTTCCAACAGCACTTCTCCATAACAAAAATCACAGCAAGAGAAGCATGTGTTTCTCTCAATATAATATTGTTTAAAAATTCCTGTTTGGCAGAATGGAATACTAAACTACTTGACTAATTTTTCTGATTGCATTAGCTGAGGCCAGCTGTATTTGTTGGACAGGTTTCACCTTCACATGTAAAAAATGCTAAAAAAACTTACAAATTAAGTCCAAACTTGTGTCTAGCTATTGGCCTGTGTCTGAATCTCCATCATAGCACTTCCGTAATAACTTCAGAAATTCATAGCATAGTGCATGACTAGTTCAGGTTTTTTTCTTTATGAAAATAAAGTAAATTATCCCTCCCACTCACAGATGCCAGGCACCACTGAGGAACTAGCTGACACACAAGTTAGTCATTAATCAGAGTCAAGGTGCTTGCTTTAGAAAAGAAAAACCTGAATGAAATGAACAGCTTTTGATGCAAAGGAGATCAAATTATATTTGATGTGACCTTGTATTTTGTGACCCTATTCATTTTTAAGCATGATCTACTGAATATCTCCTGCAAAGATGTATTTCAAAATTAAGTGATTTTCTCACACAAAACTCATAAGAAAGAACTTTTTCTTATTTTGTAATTCTTTGAAATCAGTCTTTCACACAGACATCCATAGAATTCTAGTCTCATTTGTCTTTGAAATTTAGTTTAATCTAATATGGAATGATGCTGCTACTATGTGTTAATACTATTATAAACTCATTTACTGGAAGATAAAGTTTTGGTTTCCATCTTCCTTTAACTGGATGTTTCTATACCTTATCTTTCTTAAGTTTCTATTAAAACACCTGAATTAGTATTTTTCCTTCAAAGACATTACCATTATAACTTTGTTGTTAAATTAGTGGCTTGTTCCTTGACTCCAGTTTGAGATAGTTTTAATATATGGGACATGCATTCAAAAGAGGAAGTATAGAAAGGAAGAGAAATTACAAAATGCGGTGGGGTACAGTGAAAGAAATAATAGATGATATAATTTACAATGAAAGTAAACTATAATATGGCAAAAAAGCTTCTTTTAATGGTTGCCTTTGTATCCTAAATATGGCAGACAAGACATTTGAGGTTCTGTAAAGTAGTTCCCAAAATTTCCCTTTTGTTTTTCCAAAAGGAAAATACAATTTATAGGGTTCAAGTGTAGCCTGTATTTCAATTTTTTATGCAGTCTTTTGTATATGACTGATATTTACTGATATAAGTAGAGATGATGTTTGCTAGCCCAGTGCTGACTAGTGTACAATGAGACATGTTAGAACACTGAAAGTAGCAAGTGTTATGAAACATTCATCAGACAAGGGTTGTTTCATCTTTTTCCACATGAAAGTGCTTTGCTTGTTGTGGCTGATCTCTGGAGTTGGCAAAAAGGTATTTGGTAAGACTAACTTTTCCTTCTAAGATGTTAATCCTTGAAATGAACAAAATCATTTGCAGTGTGTAAATTGTTAGCTCATGATATTTATTATCATCACAATTTTTGCAGACAGACATATTCTTGCATGATTAAGGCACAGTAGATTAGATAGGAGATGTCTGATAGAATCATATCTTATTATTAATTAATAGTAGACAGGAAAAGAGTCATTAAATAGACCCCTTCATCTTTTTCATGCATATCTAACCAGAAAATGTACATGTCAAATCTCTGTGAACCAGCAGCTAAGTTGGCAGATAAAGCTGGGAACTCTTTGCTTTTCATGGCTATAAAAACAGAAAAGAGGTTTGTTTATTATGTTTCTCCAGAGCATCAGCTTTTACAATAGAGAGGTTGACTTCATTTGCCATTAGGTATGCAGAAAAATTTTGACCATCTGAATTAAACATCACTTTAAAAAATAACATTGTCAAAAGGAAAGATGAAGAATATAAAGCTAATTTCACCAATAAGATAAATCCAATCAAAATCTGAATAATGAAAAAAATTTATTCATAATCATATCCAAACTTGAATATTGTTAGTATATATATAATGGATTGTATTTCATTTCGAGATATATCAAATAAATATTCATTGCAAAATTAGTAATCTGCCTATCTCCAAAGTCATAGAATACCCTGAGTTGGAAGGCACCCAAAACGATCAACAAAGTCCTGCACAGGACAATCCCAGGAATCACACCATGTGCTTGAGTGCATCGTCCAGCTACTTCTTGAACTCTGGCAGACTTGGTGCTGTCATCATGCTTGTTATAAATTCAGCTGCTATTATTCTAAATAAAATACTGTTTCTCTAATTATTATTTTAAATACAATCACCTCTGCATATAAAAGAATTATTAATGTCTTTTGTAAAAACATTTCTGTCTCTCAGGTTTGCTTCCTTTTATATTTTCAGTTGTTGGGACACCCAGAAAGAATCTCATGTTGTGAACACCTGCAATGTGCTGACAATATAGTAAGTGAAAGTGATGTCTGGGAAATTATACAATGAAAATATTTAGGGCTTCATATGTTTTTAAAGACTTCATCTATATGAGTCTTGCCTGTGTAGAATTAATCTAGCTGTTAGAAGCAAATCAAGAGCAATTTTAAAGAGGCTTAGTTGCATGCAAGCATATTCTGCATACTCCCTTCAATGACCGTGACAAGGATAGGTGTGTGTGCTTGAATGTTTCCATAAAATGGTATGTATAGAAAGGAAAATAAATTTTTTTATGTCATTTTGCAAGAATTATCTTGTATTACCTATAATACCTATATTACCTTTCTATTTTTCTCATATCTTCTTATTCAAGTTTGGGTTTTGTATGGGGCAATCATAATGATTCTCCCTGTTTGTTCACAATGCTCTTCTTGATAGCCTATGTCCATATAGCTGGCATTTTAGCATCAGTGAGGCAACTTAGTACAATGATGTCTACCAAGTCTGCAATATTTTTATTTTTTTTCCGAAACACAGCAACTTGTGAACTGTAAGCATTGTCTTTTTACCTCTATATATTTATCTGTACTGTTGGCCTATTCTCCTTCTACCATCTTCACTATTGAGATGTTTCAGTCCAACATGCACATCCCACTTGATTGTAATGAACACTAACAAATCACCAGGACCAGATGGCAATCATTCAAGAGCTTTAAAGGAACTCACCAAGCAACAAGAGACACTGTTTTCTGACTAGGTGTTCTAAAGGTACAAAAATTGTGACAATGTGATGAGGAATATCAGAAAAGGATTAGTAAGTGTGTAAAATAGTTTCATTTGGAATTTGCAGCTGTGTGGGATTTGCAGTTTTGTAACATAAAAGATTCATTGAACTGTGGGTGAGAAGAAGCTGAGCAGCTTTTTTCATAATAAGCATGCATCAGCGAAATAGAACTTTCTTGAGGAACTTCTATTTCAGAAAAGGCACTGAATCTTTCTTCAATTAAAGGGGTTTATGTAACAATTCTTTCACAGCTTTAAATGGACCAAGTATAACTAGGATGAGACTTGAATACAAAGAACTAAAAATAAAAATTCCATTGAATGTTATTCCTGAATCAAAGTTGATGTGATTGCTTTTGTATTGCTTGCTCCATTAAATCCAAAATCCTCTAAAAACAAGAGTTGGGATTGTAGCTTCAAGAAAACTCCAAGCCATTCACACAGGCTTTTACAGAAACAGAGAGACTGCTGTTGATATTTTCACTACAAAGCTGTCATTGTTCACAGTGCTGGGCTATCATAATTTGGATACTGTTCATACACGTATTTAGTTGTGTTTATGTGGCACCCTGAAGGGTACCTAATGGAATAAAATATGCCAAAAAGCCTAGGTCACTTTCAATAAAAATTAGGTTATTAGGTGAAAGGTTGCTTTAACAACAACCAAACATTTATTCAGCTTCCAATTACTCATCTCAGAACTTGCTATATACAGAAGAACAGCAGGGAAAAAATGCTGCTCTAGATGTTACTTCTTTCAGATTCTATTAAAACTGTAATAGCCTGCTTCCATTATACATTTTCCTGTATATTTCAATCAACATGTCACTTAGCTGCTGCTTCTGAAGTGCACTTAATATTTTCATTAAAATCAATAAAGCTGAGAAATGACAAGGGTGCAGGTGGATGCAAGCAATTAAACTTCTTCTATATATATTGTTAACTATCAGTTGGAGAAAGAAGCTTCATTCAACACCTGTCCCTTTCCTTTTAAATGACAGCTAACAGAAATCCATTTAGCCAGCTTTTGTCTGCTTATTTTGCTGACAGACAATGTGAAAAAGTAGGCAGTTATAGGACCAGTAATTCAGAATTAATTTTCCCTTCAAAAGAGTGATGTGGACAACTGAGTGCAGTAATGGTACCTGCCCAGAATTCAGGGGGTAAACAAGATAATTTGAGATGATGGGACAGAAATAAAAGCTCTTTAAAGGTTTGCTCCCCACATGGCTCTTAAAGACACACTCACTAGCACTTTTTATTTGCCTCAAATCAAAGTCAGAAGAGTTAATCATTGAAGCAGTAATGGTACCTGCCCAGAATTCAGGGGATAAACAAGATAATTTGAGATGATGGGACAGAAATAAAAGCTCTTTAAAGGTTTGCTCCTCACATGGCTCTCAAAGACACACTCACTAGCACTGCACTTTTTACTCAAATCAAAGTCAGAAGAATTAATCATTGAAGCATTAGCCTGATGTGCTTTTGTGTGTGGTAGGATTGAAAATGAATAAAATAAAATAAGAAATGGAGGGTTGCACCTCCCCCCAATATTAAAAATATGTGATGGTGAAAGATAAATCCTAAGCCACAGAGTGATTGTTTATCAATCATATTTTCAGAACATGCCGCAAATTAAAAGGAGCTGCTAGCTGCATGCTTGCAGTAAAGGGAAGTCATCATATCTTCAATCATTCAGGAACAATTTTTATTTATCCTGTCACCTGTACAGAACTAGCCAGAGTGGACCTCATTACTAGGAGAAAAACACAATGTGAAAAGCACCATCACCTACAGAGGAACCACAGGTGGTAATTCATTCTCTAAGTGTGCACAGATTTATGTGTAAGCTGAAAGCTGCAGGTCTGCATCCACTGTTCCAGATGTGCTTCTAAGATTACCTAAACAAGCATATGCACAAAAAAACGAAGGCAGGATCTAAAACCTTTCAAGCAAATTGAACAAAAGGATAAATTTGTCTGGCTATTTCCTCTCTTTGTACTATAAGTGCATAACGGACATGAACATTTCAAGAGAACTGTCAAAAAGAAAAGGAATTTCCTCAGCAATTTCTGTTGTTGCAGAGGGAGTTAAATTTGAGGTCTTCCTTTTTAAAGACCTTCAAAGCCATGTAGACACCTCTCTATTACTACAGGCGCACTAACTTGAAACTGGATATGCCTGTTCTTCTCTGGCTTTGTAACTCATGGATGTAGTTGTAGAGGTAGTTAATGGGACCATGTGTGGGACATCTGCCAGATCAGGCTATATTTGGAGTCTGATTTCTCATAACCTTTATTTCATTTCTGTCTGGCATTGAATCCCACTGTGTAACCCAATCTCATTATTATTGGTTGACAGTTTCTGTCCTCTCACATTTTCTCTGCACTCTAAAAGCTACAGTCTACAAAATATATGGAGGTATTTCAGGCTTAAGTAATATTTGCTATGACTGCACACAGTAAGAGCCCAAGAAAGGGAACGGACTAATCTTCAATAAGTTCCATGATTTAGTCATGTTCATCTTATACACAGGGATTTCTGGGATTCAGACTTTTGTACCAAAATATTAAAGATCAGGCCAGGCTCAGGCTTCTCAAAAAACTCAACTACTTATCTAGGGAAAACTACCTGCTCTTCAGGTGTGCACCAAAGCATAGTCTTGATGAGTCACCAGAGCTGGAAATTTTGCAGATGTGTGGGGCGAGTAAAGCTGATGCCCAAGCTTCTCTCTTGCATGCCTCTCTTTCTGTGCACCCTGAAACTTGGGTGTGTCTAGAAAAGGCGATCAATAGACACCAACTGTAGATGCCTGGAATCACAGCAGGGCTGAACCTCATGACCTGCCGAGCCAAGAAATGGCTTTCAGCAGCTGCAGTGATAAGCTCATATGTACATTCCTCTTGTGTGTCAGACACCATGCTCATGGGCTGTGCTTTATGACAATGCAGCACTCAGTCTTAGCAGGGTGTCATACCTCCAACTCCATCACCACCTCAACTTGTAGCAGAGGCTGTGCAAACCACTGCCTCTTCCTGCAAATCAGATCACATCAGATATGTAATATGTGCTGAAGTGTTTCTCTTTACTTCTTCCTCTAGTCATGGTACTCTCTCTTGTTATGTCAGATCCTGAATTAAGACCCAGTCCTTCAGAGATTTGTAGACTGTTTTCTGTAAAACTTATGAGAGACTGTCCAGAGAGTTGTGCAAGCACAAATTTTTAAACATGTACATAAATTTGTGGAGGATCAGAACTTAAGTTTGCAAATTCCCTGTTGTGCAACTCATATGTTTCATGTATTTGAAGAAAATTTCAGTACATTCTGAGATCCATTGAAATGAGAATGCTCTTATAACCAAATTTAACAGAATAGCTACTATCCCTACTCAAGTTCTCTTGCAAAGAATAGGCCTTACATATTGGTTGCTTGAAATAAATCATGTGAATTGGTTCTAGAGGACAGCATGTTTAATGTATGTGACGCCTGCAGAGTTGTGGTCAGCAGCTTATTGTCCACATGGAGGCCAGTGATGAGTGGTGTCCTTCAGGGGTCAGTGCTGAGGCCAATACCATTCAACATCTTTGTCAGCAGCACGGACAGTGGGATTGAGTGCACCCTCAGCAAGTTCACTGAGGACACCAAGCTGTGTGGGGCAGTTGACATGCTGGAGGGAAGGGATGTGCCATCCAGAGGGACCTTGACAGGCTGGAGAGGTGGAACAATGCAAACCTCATGAAATTCAACAAAGTGAAGTGCAAGGTCCTACATCTGGGCCATGGCAATCCCAGACACACCTGCAGATTGGGTGGGGAAGTCATTGAGAGCAGCAATGAGGAGAAAGACTTGAGAGTGATAGTGGACAAGGATCTCACAATGTACACTGTGTGCTAGCAGCCCAGAAAGCCAATTGAATCCTGAGCTGCATCAAAAGGAGTGTGGGCAGCAAGTTGAGAGAGATGAATCTCCCCCTCTACTCTGCTCTTGTGAGACCCCACCTGGAATACTGCGTGCAGTTCTGGTGTCCTCAGCATAAGAAGGACATGGAACTGTTGGAGCAAGTCCAGAGGAGGGTCACAAAATTGATAAGAGGACTGGAGCACCTCCTCTGTGAAGATAGTCTGAGGAAGTTGGGGCTGTTCAGCCTGGAAAAGAGAAGACTGTGTGGACACCTCATAACAACTTTTCATTATCTGAAGGAGCCTATAAGAGAGCTGGAGAGGAGCTCTTTATTGCAATGATAAGACAAGGGGTAATGGATTCAAACTGAAGGAGGGGAAGTTTAGGTTAGATGTGAAAAAAAAACTTTTTCCTGTAAGGGTGGTGAGACACTGGCACAGGTTGTCCAATGACATGGTGGTTGTCCCAACAATGATGATGTTCAAGACCAGGCTGGATAAGGACTTGAGCATCCTGGTCTGGTCAAGAGGTGTCCCTGATTTGTTTTTAAGGTGTCCATTCCAACCCCTAAAATTCTATGATTCTTTGTCCTATACTGTGTCCAGCTACAATGTTACATGTAATGCATACTCATTCATCATTTATATAAGATGTATTTCAGATTTACATTGACAAGACTGAGGTCAGAATCTGTCCCAGTTATGTGTATGAGGTTCAGGTGTTATGGAGTTGCTGCAGTAATGACCTATTCCTTTCAAATAGCAGGATAACTACTTCAGACATAACCTGTGTCTCCTCACACTGGATTAAATCTGTTCCTGACACCTCACTGAGCTGTTGATCCTAAAACCAGAAATTCTTATTCAGAAAATAGATATGCTTCATTAAATCTGATCTTCATAGAATCATAGAATGGTGTGGGTTGGAAGGGACCATAAAATCCTATCATTCCAACAGCCCTGCCATAGACAGGGACACCTTTCACTAGACCAGGTTTCTCAGAGCTCCATCCAACTCGGCCTTGTACACTCCCAGGAATGGGGCATTCACAACTTCTCTGGGCAACCTATTCCTGTGACTCACCACCCTCACAATAAAGAATTTCTTCCTAATATCTGATCAAAACCTACTCTCACTTTGAAGCCATTCCCTCCTTGACTTATCACTACATGATCCTGTAAATAGTGTCTCTCCATCTTTCTTGTAGTCTCCCTCCAAGTACTGGAAGGCTGCAATTAGATCATCCTGAAGCTTTCTCTTCTCCAGACAACAATCCCAATTCTCTCAGCCTTTCCTTTATAACAGAGGTGCTCCATCCCTCTAATCATCTTCTCCCTCCAAGTACTGGAAGGCTGCAATTAGATCATCCTGAAGCTTTCTCTTCTCCAGACAACAATCCCAATTCTCTCAGCCTTTCCTTTATAACAGAGGTGCTCCATCCCTCTAATCATCTTGGTGGCCCTCCTCTGGACTTGCCTCAACAACTCAATGTCATTCCTGTGCTGTAGAACCCAGAGCTGAATGCAGTGGGTTCTCACCAGAGCAGAGTGGGCAGAATCACCTCCCTTGACCTGCTGACTACACTGCCTTGGATGCAGCCCAGGATGCTGTTGGCTTTCTGTGCTGCAAGCTCACATTGCTGGCTCATTTCCCTAAGACTGCAAGTGTGCACTAATGTGGCCAGCACAGTTTAAAGTCACTGGCTGAGGGCCCTCACTAAGACCCTGTTGCTCTAACTCTTGCATACCATCCCATAGCTTGCCAGGGACAAGCCTGCTATCCCTCACCCATAACATCTAGTTTGAAGTTCTTACTATTGTATCTGGTAATGTTCATCTTGTGGATATGTATGGTTTTGCTGCACTATGTTTCTGAAGAGAAGTCAATGTGTATAGATTGTTCGTATGACCTCAGAGTAAATTTGTGTGTACTCAGTATCAGAAGGTTATCATTTATTCGTTTCTAAGGTACTGCTAACATGTAAGTCCATGAACTGTTTATTTTGCATCATAGCCATGAGGTTGTCTTCCTAATAGTGGTTAAGCGGAGCGAATTGCTGAGCATAGAGCTGGAATCAGGCATGGGACCTTAATTATACCTTTAAAGACAGAGAGAGTGAAAGCCAAAAATTAGTAAAAGTGAACATCTGATCCTGTGACAATCAAAACAGATTTTTTCACTTGTTTATTGCTAAGTAAGACACTGGTTGGTACAAATGAAAGGGTGGTACAAAAAAGTAAATATTTGCAAACCTAGGTGGAAGCATGAAGTTCCATTTGGATACGCAAGATATTTTCTCATATTCTATCTTTTATGACTTCTAGGCAAGTCTAGTTTCTTAACATGCAAATCAGCTGGTTTAAAGTATTTTAGGCTTTCAGGCTTGAGCTGAGGGGTGGCATATCCACAAAAGTCTTCTTGCAACAAAATCTAGAATGTGCCTTAAAACAACTGTATACTTCCCCCATTTTCTTGCTCAGAATTTTATGTTTGTTGTTAGTGACTGGTTTAGCTAGCCAATTTATTCATTTCATACACTTGTCCTGCATTACTGAGCATTTTTTTGGTAAATTTCCACAGTCCTCATAGCTCTGTAACAGTGAGTTTCCAATACAAAGGCATCCACCTGTTCTGAATGTACTCTGAGAACAGGTGTAGAATGGTACTTTCAATTGCAGATTAAAAAATAAGAGCTATGACATATAACAGATGTCTAGTTCTTGCTTTTCTGAAGCTTGTTATGAAAAACAATTTTTAATATATTTTTCTACTCCTTTGTTATTCATATTAGTGCCTGTATGTTAAGTCACAAAATTTACTCAATTTTACCTTTAATTCTTCTTGTTTTCACTATTCTCTGCTCAAGATTCAGGAGACTATTATTGTTTGCCTTAATAAAAATAGTTTTAATAAAGGTTTTTGCTATGGAGGGATACTCATATTTAAAAGTTTGTTTGGGTTTGGGGTTTTTTTTTGGTAGTGAAATGTTTGTTCTATATTTTTGTTCTTTAAATTCAAGGGTAAAAAAAATCTTTCTTCTATTCTGAATTATGAAATACTGTATTCTGAATAAGACACCATCCAGTGAGGATAATGAATATGATAAGAGTTAATTCTCGTGAGTCTGACAAATCATATTAAGCAAAATTAGCTTTATGGCTTGCTACAGACACAGGTTGTAAATGTAACAACTGTGGAAATCAAATAACTATCTTATTTCAAAGTGATATTACACACATATATACATACTGAAAAACAGGATATTGATTCTATACACTTACCTGGCTAAGCATGGCTTTTTTCGCTAGTTGTTCTACACAGTTTCTGATTTTCTCCTACAATATTTTTATATTTGTGCAGCACATGATACCTGGCAAGGGAAAATAACGACAGATAGTGACTTGGGAGGTCCAGGTTGAGAATCAGGAGAAAACACTTCTTTTACAGGGTAGCAGAGCACAGGAACAGTCCACCTGCAGAGGCTAGGGAATCTTGGAATTTCTCCACATTCAGCTAGACAACAACATGACTTTCCTGGTCTAGTCTTGTTGACCATATGGCAGGAGTTTGGTCTGAAGACTCTGTAGGTATTTTCCAATCAGCTTTTCTGTGATTCTGGGAGGAAAAAAGATATAATGAAGAAAAGTACACAATTATTTTAGCTTTACACTTTATTGGTATCTTTCTTTTCATCTTTAAAATACCTAATGTGAATGAACAGCTAAAATAAATAAATACAGCAAAAAAAAGACAAAAAGAAATCTTTTTCTATTACTTATAATCCCCATTAAAGTGTAAAGAATGAAAAAACATTTGCCAGCCTGTAGGTCTGAGGTCTGTGAGCAAGATAAAGAAAAAAAGTGCAGGTAGAGAGTCACGGAAGCTACAAGAAAACACATTTTTAAAAGGTATAATAAAACATACATAGACTTGAGTTTCTGGTTTATAGGTAAAACCATTGCTCTCTTTGGTTAAAATAGTGATCTCCAGTGGGCAATAATACTACTTAATGGTCCCTTTCTCAACCCGGAAGGCAATTACTTCTTTCCCACTGTAAACCTCAACAAGAGTAATATGTGCATATATATATATTCCTATTTATAGATCAGAATTAATTTGCAACAGTACCACTAATCATACAGCCACAGAAAATGTAGATATAAACAAATGATGGATATAAAAAACACAGATATATAACATTGCCAGTGATAGCTTTCCCGAAAGAAGAAAATCCCACTATAACTGCTCTTTTTCTTCATGCCCAAAAGACAAGGAAAATGAAGAAAAACACTTCAGCTGGCTCTCCAGACACCATTCCCTTGCTCTTGTAAAAAAATTCCAAATAGTAGCAACATTACAACATTGTTTCATCATCCATAAGCATCTGGAAAGTTGACAGGAGAGGTTTTTGAAAGTCTTGTCTAACATTTTAAGGTGCTTTAGCAGCTGTCTTCTCCATCTTTATTTAGCAGCACTCACAGTCCCTCTCATCAGCTTGTTTTCTTATTTATTGAACAAAGCAGGACTGATCATATAGGTACCGTTTCACACGTCTGGGTTACCTAGTTCTATAAGTCCATCGGCCTGTTTTCCTCACCAAGATCAAAGTCTCTCTATGCTTTAAGCTCTGAGGGGTTTTAATACGTCACATGTGTAAGATAAAGAATTTTTTTTTATTTTTCTGGAAATCTCCCAATAGGATAAATCACACATTCATATTTGGGACTGAGACAGATGGTCAGAGAAAGTGAGATTCATATCAATTTGTTCACAAAATCTCAGGAGGCGGGAGGGAACCAAACAAAATAGACATGCAATTGGTAGTTCTTCATCTAAATGAAATGACATTCTGTTCATAACCAAGAGAAAAAGCAAGGTAATGCTCAACTTTCATTAGAACACTTGATGAATGCCCAGGCCATTCAAGAGGGTGTGGAAGACGCTAGGCCTCCAAAACAAGCCACCCACTTTCTAAAAGATCTGAAAAGGTAGCAGAGATAATAGCTCTTCCAATCAAATTCCACATGACATAACTGGCAAGATAGCAAAGATAATAGCTCTTCCAATCAACTGCCTCATGACAGGACATGACACAACTGCATTTATTGAAGATGGCTTTACATTAAACCTGTCCAGGAGCATCAAGGTCAACAAGAAAATCTTCTGTAAGTGCATTGGTGATAAAAGGAAGACTGGGGAAAATATGGACTGTCTCTGGAAGGAAAAGGGGAGACACAGTAACCTGAGATATGAAGAAAGCTGAGGTACTCTCAACTTTTGTGCCTCATTCTTCATCAGCAAGTGTTCCAGCCACACTGTCCAAGTTGCAGAAAGCAAAGTCAGGGACTGGGAGAATGAGGATCATGTCTGAGAGCATTTAAGGAATCTGAAGATGCACAAGTTCAGACTGACATCATTTATCTGGACTTAATGCAAATCATTTTACATTGTCCTGCATGACATCCTTGTCTCTAAACTGGAAAGAAAACAGATATGATGGGTGGATCACTCAGTGGGTAAGGAGCTGACTGGATGGTTGCAATCAAGCAGTTGTAGTTAATGGCTCGATGTCCAGTGACACGTGGTGTTCCTCAGGGGTTGGTATTGGTACTGGTGCTGTTTAATGTCTTTGTTAGCAACATGAACAGTGAGATTGAGTGCACCCTCAGCAAGTTTGCCACAAGTTTGCCAAGCTGTGTGGTGTGGTCAGCATACTGGAGGGAAGGGCTGCCATTCAGATGGATCGCAATAAGCTTGAGAGGTGGGCATGTGCAAACCTCATGAAGTTCAAGAAGGCCAAGTACAAGGTCTTGCTCTTTGACTAGGGCAATCCCAAGTGCAAACACAGGCTGGGAGGAGAATGGATTGAGAGCAGCCTTCAGGAGAATGACTTGGGAGCACTGGTGGATGAGGAGCTTGACATGACCTGTCAATGTGTGCTCACAGCTCAGAAGGCCAGTTGTATCCCGGGGCGCATTAAATGCAGAGTGGCCAGCAGGCAGAGAGAGGTGATTGTCTCTAGCTACTCTGCACTTGTGAAACCGGGCCTGAGGTACCGTGCCCATTTCTGGGGTACCAAACAAAATAAAGACATGCATCTGGTGGAATGAGTCCAGAGGAAGGTTATGAAGATGATCAATGGGCTGCAGCACCTATCCCATGAAGACAGACTGACAGAATTGGGGGTGATCAGTCTGGAGAAGAGAAGGGTCTAGATAAACCCTATAGCAGCTTTTCAGTACCTAAAGGGGGCTTACACGACAGCTGGAGAAGGACTTTTGACAAGACCACGTAGTGATAGGGCAAGGGGGGATGGACTTCACTGAATGAGGGCAGGTTTAGATTGGATGTTAGAAGGAAATTCTTTATTCAGACGTTGGTGAAGCACTGGAACAGGATGTCCAGAGAAGCTGTGGATGTCCCATCCCTGGAAGTATTCAAGACTAGGGTGGATGTGGCTCTGCGCAAGCTGGTCAAATGCAAGGTGTCCCTGCCCATGGCAGGGGGGTTGAAACTAGATGATCTATAAGATCCCTTCCTAACCAAACCATTCTATGATTCTATGTTACTGTGACTCTTTGCATTCTCTCACACTTTACATTCATACATTTATACTTCCATTATTTCAGAGTAACAGCCAAGTCAAGCCATCAGAAGTCACTGTAACACCTCTCTTTAAATCCAGGTCATTTCTAGACTGAATAGTTCTGAATGTGCTCCTTAAGTGATTTGAGACATTTTCCCCTCCCACAGAAGAACTTGTACTCCCTGTGGAATTTCTCAAGTGTCTCAGCACAACTCCTTCCCTACAATATAAGAACTTACAGTGACAGGTAGGAAACATATCCTGTGCAACCTCTGTGTTGTGCTATATCACGGTCTGACCTACCAAGGCTCACCACTCACCCTGACAGTTTATGACACAGAGAAGAGGACCCCAGACACTTTTAATCTGAAGGCATTTTCCTTTTCACTCAGGATATGGTCATTGCTTGGTAAAACCAATGCCCCTATCCAAACAAAACAGAATGTTACCAAAGATAAAAACTTCTTGCATTTTTGGTGCTAAATTAGCAAGGTTTTCCTTCCCACTATGCTGGTCTACAAATAAATATAGCAAGCTTTCCAGTAAAATGTCTTCCAAGGTTTGCTTAATTCTATTAGACAGTGTGAAACGATGCATTCTGGCTGTACAAAATGGTAAACAGAATGGGAAGTGTTTCTGAGCATACTGCGGATGGGGTAAGTAAATCAATAGTTTGTGAGAGAAAGCTTCCAGCAATATAGATTGCTTGAACTACTTACGATTATGTCAAATTCGCTTTGGCATCATCAGATACACTGTAAGATGTATATTGAAAGAAGCACTGTTTGCATTCAAAGGCCTGAAGTTATATAGATTTTTATAATCAACTAAGTCTTTATAATTCAATTAAAAATCTTTTATTTAACCCGTAAACTGTTGATGGACCTAGTATTTTTTTTCCAACTTGGATCAGTCAGAACCCCAGTAAATTTTGTAGACACAAATTTTTCTTTCCTTTGTTCATTCCCATGTGTGTTACTCATAATTTTTAGAATACCCTCCTCTATGGGAATCATTTTTGTCAAAAGATATGAAGGAACATGAAAGAAGAGTGTCATCTGAAACCAAATAAACATTCCCATTCTTGGTGATATGCATTTTCATTAAGCCTTATTTGTGGATAGCTAATGAATTCATTAGTGTGGAAAAGACTGTCACAGGGCCAGTTTCAAAAAATGATGGAAAGAGAAAAGGAATTTTACGTTAGGTCAAAGGGTTTGCAGGTGGAGGTTTAAGTGTAAAGAATGTGCATTTCTTCTCAGAGTTGTTTCAGAGGCTGTTTACAGGACATACCTGAGAACATGAATGTGAACCACAGATTCAGAACAGTACCATGTCGGACAAACTGTAAACACAGTTTAGTGACTGAAATGTTGATGTAAGCAATATCTTAGCAAAACAGCAAAGGAACTCTAGTTCAGATGGCAGTTCATTTGCTTACATTTCCTTGTATTATCAAGCAGAAGTATAGTGCACTCACACAGACAACCTCAGCATATCTTCATAACAGATATCTTCAGGCCACTTAAAAAACCAGGATAGGGTTGCCAGTCAATGCTTTTGAACGGCCTCTGCTAGAGTTGAAAATTACTTTGAGTTCTTTTTAAAACCTATTTCTAGGAAGGCCAAGCTTCAAATACTCCAAGATTAAAATAAATTAGAAAAGATTTCTAAAAATTCTGGATTTTTTTTTTCACCTGAGCAAATGACTCCTGAGAAGTTCTCTGACTGCTAATGAACAGATGTTGAACAGAACTTGAAAAAAGAATTTATGTTTTTAGGCCCACGAAGCTAGTAGTGTGAAAGGAGCTTCCCTTGTTCTGTAACATCACTCTTAGGACACTAACTATACAAAAACTTCTGCATTGTTCACAAGTTTATACTATGGTGCTAATGGGTGATCTGAAGCAGAAGGGAGAACACACTATCAACATTATAATAGACAGTCTAGTATAGCTTTTTGCATCAATAGTGATATTTATTTCAATCTTCATATCCCCATCTTTCATTCTGCCAACAGTGAGTGTGCTTCATCTCACTCCTTGCCCTTGATCACCACAAAAACATATCCATGAGTATCCTAGGATTTAAAAATGTTCAGAAGCCTGATATCAGAGTATGTTCTTTCTAGCAAGGCTGGTTTTCTTGCTACTGCTCCAAGGGTAAAAAATGCTTTCTCAGTTATGAACTCAGAGAGTAGTCAATCCTTGCAATGTGTAGCTGAAGACAGATTTCTGAAATGCTTGTGACACACTTTCTAAGAGATAGGTTAGTTTCATTCCACATAACTGAAAGAAAAACAATTCAGTAGTCTTACCATACATTTTAAGACCACTTGGTTTACATTGAATTAAACAAATTCTGCTAAGAAACATGGTGTAGCTGTGTGGTATTTTCCTTCCCAGTGATAAAGTGTGAAACTTTATCCTGTCTGCTTGGTAGGAATCGGTCCAGATGTGGAGTTCATAATTCCACAGAAGCAGTCTAGATAACCAACTACACACCAGTAAAATCAGGATCACTGGTGCTTGCAAAGCTAGAGCAAGCAGTGGGTGTCCGAAGTGTGTGCTTTCAAAAATTCTATGGGTACCAGAGCAGCACTAAAAGCTCATTGACATTCGCATCATTCCTAGCTTCATTATTTCACCCAGATGTTTCTATGACTGTCCCTTTAAAGAATTCCTGTCTAAATTTTATTTACATTTCTTCAACGATATTGATGCTTAATGAATAAATGCAGTATGCTGTCAGTACTGGAGACTAATTACATCTATGTATGAGCCTAAGAACCTGATTGAAAAATCTGCAGTAGCTAAACTGGGTTTAAATAAACACTTTAGTGTAGTGCTTTAATTACACTTTAGTTTGTAATGTAATTTTTGGCTGTTTAAACTATGGTTTAGTCTGAGCTAATTACAAATGATTTTCTACTCAGTAATTAATAATAACAAAATTGTAATTAGACAGCTGCTCTGGATCAGGGTGGCAGTTTGTGCTAGCTTACTCATGATAGACTGGCAGATAAACAAGAGCTGCATTTGGGGACTGGGATGTACTACACCTTTTTCTGCTTTAATTTCTGCCAGAAGAGCTGTTATAGTTGGGCATGCTTCAGACTGCTCCTTGTTTTTGAGGACTGAAGCTTGATATTTGCAGTGGGAACTTCCTGTGTTTCTGCCTCTCATGAAGGGGGGTCATTCTGCTTGTGGCTGATAGAGATGGTGCAGTGAACTTCACTTTTTCCTTCATGTCATGTGACTACATCACAACAAAATACCCTGACTCATGGCAAGAAGACCAGCAACATCAGCAGCTTTATATCCACCACCCACCTGAAAGCTAGATACACTACAGTAAAGCAAATATAAGCTAGGGAGGATACTTCCATATTTCATCATCTCAGTAAATGTTCCATGCTCCAGAAGTGTTTGCAGACAAAACACCCTCTTTGATATCAGTATCCTTTCTTATTTCAAGTACTGCAGACCCAGAGAATAGGATCTGTCATGTACCACTCTAAACAGCATTGCTTTACTTCTGCTGATTTGCAAGCTTCTTTCTCATTATTTATGTTCAACAGGCCATATAAGATAAACAGCTACTCTTCTTCAGATAACGGTCTCAGCTGTCCCATAATCATGAGGGATTGATTCTGGAGCTTACACATATGTCTGAAAAAGACAAAGTACACTCTGCTATTTCCCACCTTCATTAGGGATTCCAGACTTGTCACTTTCTGGCATTGACTCTATTATTGTTCAGTTGGTGTTGCGAATATTTTGCATTTTGAAAATGTAGTAACATTTCCCCAATTTTCATTTGAAAAAAGTCCAGAGGTTTTATGATGTTGGCTTTGGGATACATTTTATATCCCCTTATTCAAAGTAGGCTATAAAGTGTAAATTTGCCAGAAAACAGTCACTCAGTGGGAGCTTTTTAGAAAGTTATTTCTTCTAACAGCTGAGTTGAGTTTTCTTTTAAAACTCATTTGAACGCTCACCTATCATGTTTTTGCCACCTTATGAAAGATAAAAATTGAACACTGAATAAAACACTAAAATCCTCCCTTCACATGATGAAGGATCAGAATCTGCCATAAGCTGTGATGTGGTCAACATGTAGACAATGTATAAAAGAAACAAGACTTTGACAGAATATTTTTGTATATGTTTTAAAACACACATAATTGTACCATTGGAGGATCTTAATGCAAACTACTACCACCTCAGTGCTTACAGTAACTTCATGTCCTGGAACATGTGAGCTACTGGCAAAGTTGGTGCACCTCTAATTGAAAGATGCACTTAGAGAATAATAAATCACTAAGAATTTTTGCACTAAAATCTAACTATGAACCAGTCATATAAATAGGAACCTTAAAACTACTTCCAGTCTATAATTATAGCATCATCAAAGTTGGAGGAGACCCCTAAAATCATCAAGTCCAACCATTAACCTGCCACTCTGCTGTAACCCCTAAACCCTAAACCATATCTTCCAGTTATTGATCCAGATGTCTCTTAAACATTTCCAGGGATGGTAACTCCACCATATCCCTGGCAAATCCATTCCAGTGCCTGACCACCCTAACTTCTAATCTGAATCTCCCATATCTCAGCTTATGGCCATTCCTTCTAGTCCTTTCACTGCAGACATGATAGCAAAAACACCTCTGTCAGTTTAAAGGCTCCATCTGAGCCACCAGCTAGTCACATAGACTCCCTTCTAAGCCACTGGCAAGGGACGGAAGTCCCCAGGCCCTGACATGGAAGCAAAGCTGGAAGCAAAGAGAGGCAAGGTATGCTCCTTCTTGGAGTGCACCCACAAAGCTGCCTAAGACCCAGACAGTTGCTCTGCACAGGCTAGAGCCTATGCACCTTACCATTGCTAGAGACCCAGTCCAGAGGGAGTCATCTCCACACCTTGGCTATTTATGTCTGAACATAAATGTTATTTCTTTTTCTGTTCATCCTGAGACATTCAGAAGTTAAATGTCAAAAGTCACTGACGAACAGCTGGGTTAGTGGCTAATATTTTAAAACTTTGAGGAAAGCCCCTAAATTCCTTATGTACATATAAATATTTTGCTAGAATGTTAATACAGTGACTGGCCTTACGTACTCAACAGTTGCCAAAGACTGCAAAAAGTTCCAAGAGAGACACTACAGTAGTTCCCTGTACTGAGTAGTTCCCTGTACTGGCAAGGGAAATTAATTGTCCCATGATGAGGTCTTGTGTGGGATATTTAGAAATATCTTTTGAAGGAAAAGCATTTCATGCATCTTTGTTTCAGGAGGCTTGTTTATGAAATGAAAATGAAAAGATGCCGTTTACAAAGATAAAAGCAAATTAAATAGCAGACCACTTAAAAAGGAATATTAATTTGCCAGATAATCCATACTTACTTTAGATTTCATCATGTATACTTGAATAAATGGAAGAATATGTCTATTATTTTCCTTAGACGGATTTTTTTAGCTTGTTTGAATTCCTAAGTTTACAATTAAAGCTTCATCTAAGCAGTATAAAGTTCAAAGTCTAGCAACACTTCAGCCTTAGAAACAGGATATCCTTATGCTTCCCACTGAAATCAGCAATAAAAACATTTACTGATGATTAAGAATTTGATTAATTCTGTCACTTCTGTGAGCTTAAATCAGTAATAAATCAACTGAGCTGAAGAGCTATTAAAATGAGAGTTAAATGAATCAAAACCATATCCTAAACATACAGTGGTATTTTAATCCAAAAGATATAAAGATAATTCTGTTTCCTTGCTGGTAGTTTTAAGTACCTTCCAAAATGCTTAAGCTGGTACTATGTCTACACTATTCAATGCTTCCCAAAGGTTTTGAATACATACCATGTTTTGTCTAGTCACAAATGATATGGAACAAATTAAAGGAGAATGAATCTCTTTGAAGTCAGATGTTAAGATATTAAATTACCTGGATCCTTTAAACAGAAGATTGCACCTTAAATCATCAAGAATAAGGTGAATGACCCAGACCATTTGTCACTGGCCACAGAACAGATGTTATACTTGTTATGCAGTAGGATCAAATATCTTAAGCAATCTTTGTCACTGAAAATTCTTTTTCTAAAAGACTAAAAATGGCATCATTAATATATGACTCCTCATTTAGGGTCCAGTTCATGGGTCTTCAATACTTGCATATTTCAACTATGTATACATCCCACTGAAGTTAAAGATGCATTCAAAAGCACAGGGTCTGAGGCATCTTTACTCCTTGTTATCATAGGCCATTGGGCCAGCTCCTCAGAAGCAGTCCCCAGTTCTGAATCTTGTCTGCTGCTTCTGTGTTTGCCTGTGTTTAGGGAAACATAGCCTGGTTTGGGGACTAAAACACTTGAACTTCATTGTAAAATGCCCAAATTGTGAAGTAACTCACAAGTTTAATGGGTTCAGTAGAGTGGATTGGAGAAAAGTCTTATTATACCTCTTTTAGATTGGGAGAAAAATATATCAGAGTTTCTAATCAGCCTGGTAATGACCCAAATCCACTAAGTGTATTAAGAGATCCTTGTCTTAAGAAGCTACCAGTTATGAACCAGCAGAATTACCTGTATCTCAATTCATATGACTTGTCACTGTCTAGTGTTCTTTATTTACAATGATGTAGAAGATTCAATTTGCCATTAAAAACAAAGAAAGAAACAGACAAAAAATCTAGAGTAGAGCTTGCTTTATAAAAAAATAAAAGTGTGTGCATGTGTTTCTGGAAATATCTCTAGAGTGCTGTCAGTACAATGCAATGTTTCCAAAGGTGGTACACAAAGAAGGAGGAAAAATATTTGCCTTCAAGAGAGGGAGGGAGAATTTTGAAAAACAAACTCCCTGCCTGAGAAATCACAGCAGTCTAATGTTTCACTATTTTCTTAATTATGTGCAGAGACAACCTGACATGGATTAGCTGGGGAAATACACCTTTACAGAGATGACACGAGAAGCATGAACCCGTTCCTCATCTTCTGACATCATTCTCCTTTCTCTTTGAATACAGGACACATGTTACATGCAAGTGTGTTGGGTTTGCATGGCAAAGTTTAAGTAGATGTGGTGCTGGAGGGGTGGTTTCTGCGAGAAAATGCAAGAAGCTTCTCCCACGTCCAGTAGAGCCAGTGTCAGCTCCAAAACTGCCCCACCCACTGACGAAGCCCAAACCCATCAGTCACAGTGACAGTGCCTCTGGGATAATGTATTTCAGAATGTATTTAGTTGCAGCTGGAGAGAGGAGTGAGAATGTGTGAGATAAACTGTCACTCTGGGATAATTCAGAATGTATTTAGTTGCAGCTGGAGAGAGGAGTGAGAATGTGTGAGATAAACTGTCACGCAGAAACCAAGGTCAGTGCAGAAGGAGGGGAGGAGGTGTTCCCAGTGCAGGAAGCCTGCAGCCTGCGATCAAGACCATGGTGAGACATACTGTTCCCCTGCAGCCCATGAAGGACACAATGCCACAGCAGGTGAATGTCCAAAGGTGTATTTAGTTGCAGCTGGAGAGAGGAGTGAGAATGTGTGAGATAAACTGTCACGCAGAAACCAAGGTCAGTGCAGAAGGAGGGGAGGAGGTGTTCCCAGTGCAGGAAGCCTGCAGCCTGCGATCAAGACCATGGTGAGACATACTGTTCCCCTGCAGCCCATGAAGGACACAATGCCACAGCAGGTGAATGTCCAAAGGCCACTGTGGCTCCATGAAGAAAAGAGACTGCACTGGAGCTGGCTCCTGACAGGACCTGTGGCCCCATGGATACAGGAACCCTTGCTGGAGCAGATTTGCTGGCAGGACTTGTGACCCCTTGGAGGATCCATGCTGAAGCAGTCTGTTCCTGAGGGACTGCACCTGTGGAAGACTCATCCTGGACCAGTTCATTAAGATCTACAGCCCATGGAAAGGACTGATGTTGGAGAATTTCATGGAAGACTGTCTCCTCTGGGAGAGGCCTCTTGAAGAGTGTTGGGAGGAAGGAGCAACTGAAACAATGTGTGATGAACTGACCAAAACCCCCAGTTTTGTAAATTTCCAAAGCTTTCTCATTGGAGTAATGCATTTGATTTAGAACCAGTAGGCAGTGGGTATGGCTGTTAATTTCTCTGGCACCTTAGTCCTCTTTCCACCTTACACCAGCTGTTCTTCGTATTCTTTTGATTCCCATCCTTATGGTAATTAATAGCTTCAGAGCACACATGGAGCATAGGGTCTCACCCATGGGAAACAGCTCTCCATGAATTTTACCAATCTGAGTCCTTCCCACAGACAACAGTTTTTCATGAACTGCTCCAGCATGGTTCCTTTCTACAGAGTGCAGTCCTCAGTCCTTCAAGAACAGTCTGCTCCATCATGGGTCCCCCACAGGGTCACAAGTCCTACCAGCAAACCATCTCTACATGGGTTCCTCTCTCCACAGGTCTGCAGGTCCCTGCCAGGAGCCTGTTCCAGCACAGGCTTCCCACAAGTTCACAGCCTCCTTTCAGGCATCCACCTGCTCCAGCATGGGTCTCCTCCATGTGCTGTGGATGGATCTCTGCACCCTCATTGACTGCAAGGGAACAACCAGCTTCACCGTGGTCTTCACCACAGGCTTCAGGGGAATCTCAGCTCTGGCTCCTGAAGCAAGTCTTCCCCCTCCTCCACTGACCTTGGTGTCTGTGTAGCTGACCCTCTCACACATTCTCACTCCTCTCTTCTCTGGCTACATTTACATCTGTGCATTCACTTTTTTTTTCCCTTCTTAAGTATTTTATCACAGGGGTGTTACTATAATGTTTGATTGGCTTGGCCTCAGCCATTGGCTGGTCCTTCCTGGAACCACTGGCATTGGCTCTGCTGAACATGGGAGAAGCTTCTAGCTGTTTCTCACAGATAAGACCCCTGCAGTGCTTCTGCTAGCAAAACCTGGCCAAGTAACCTCAATACATACTCCTACTGAAACTATGAATGGGAACACAAGGGAAAGATAAAAAAGTTGAGCCAAATTTCAAAGAACATATGCAGGATTATCTTGCTGCAAGACTTCTCTATTACAAGATGCTATCAAAACTCTGCTGCTGCATATGATGACTTTTCTACCAAGAGGCAGTTCAAACAACTGCCTTTCTTCCTCTAGATTTCAAAGCAAGATTGCTTTGAAAATTTCTGTTTGTGGGAAATAACTTCCTGACTCTCTTTTTCTA
>NW_008658859.1:41385-50131 GCF_000695815.1 Acanthisitta chloris
TTTCTCAGATATTTCGGGAGTACATGAGAGGGATGGATGATTATCACTTCATTTCTAAGTGTTCAGAAAATTATTTTAGTGATACTAGAGTAACAAAAATTTTCCTGTCAGTCAGTGCTCAGGGGCTGAGGAAGAGCGACAAGAAAATTACAGGTCCAAATGGAAGAACAGGTAAATGCTGCGATAAAACAGAGTTCTGTGATATAATTTTGAGTTTGTTCCCTCTCTTCTTGGTAACAAATAATAGTAAAATCGGCTCAATAAATTCACACTGAATTATAGCCAATGCATAATTTTCCAGTCAAATCTTGTTATTGCATCAAATCCAGTTTTGTAAACTACTCGTCCTTTCAGAGAGTCTTCCTCAGATTACACAGCACTTCTTTGGCTGAGAAGATGACTTTCACAAGATTGCTCCTGACTAGAGTGAGGAAGACAGCTCAAGTTCACTGGGGTACTAAGTGCCAAATTTTTAAATTTTGTTTGATATACATGATTTGTGTCTACTTTAATACTTTGTTACAGAGGAAAAATATTATTCTGAAGTGAATCTCTTTATGCAGCTAGTGATCGAATGTTCTTTCTTTTTTGTTATGTGTGAAAATGTTTCCTCTTGGAGGACATCAGCACTGATCCTCTGATGCTGGCGCTCACTGAATGCAGGAAGCCTCCTATAGGGGTCCAGGTTTCTAACAGCACATTACACAGCCTCAAACAATATCTCTGGTAGCAAAATTTGGTCCAGAAGACAGGACTGAATGTGATCTGAAGTTAAACCTCCAATGAGCACACAGCACAGGTGCCAGAGCCTCAGTACTAACTGCTCCATTCAGGAGATCAGGTAATCACTCAAGTGTGAAGCCCCCTGCCCAGAGCAGACGCAGCGATATATTAAGACCAGGTTCATCAGAGCTTCACTTTTCCCAGTTCAACGTCTGAATATCTTCAACAGCAGAGACTCCATAGCTTCTCTGAGCAACCTATTCCATTTTTGATCCTTTCCTATTGTACCAAATTGCTTCTTCATGTAAACATAGCCATGGGAACAGACAGCCATTAGGACTGTTCATGACATGTAAAAATTTGTATTTCAGGGCCCTTTTTCCATTACCTTTACCCTGCCCATAAAGTAACAGCGGATACTTCCTTTTGCCAGTGAACAGATAGATGTAGGGGTGTAATTGAGTTTGTGTTTCACGTTCTGTAAGTAAGGTACATCATTGCAGAGGATTTATGTAGCCCACTGTGTCTACTCGTAACAGTTCATTTTCTGTGCACATCTTTGAATAATTCCATTGACTATGCTAGTACACAAATGGTTATTTCTATTCATGGAGGTTAAGGTTAGGCAAATACTTGTCAAGAATGCAGTAAGTTCAGTGTCCCTGCCTCAGGCAAATGACTTGTCTAAATTTCTTCAGTTTTCTCCAGTCTTTATTCTGAGTGTCTGACATATTACTTGTGCTCAGAATTGTCCTGATCCGAGCATGTTTACACTGAAACTATAGCATGAAGAATAAAGATGCACACTGCGTTTTGCTGCATACAGTAGTATTGATGATATTGAATATTGTGTCTATTTAAAGAATGAGGTTAATAACAAAGGATTTTTTTAACAATCAGTTTCATTCAGTGTTTGGAGCAGTAACCCACACCAGCCCAAGACATAAGGCACATCTGTACTTTTCAACTGCTCTTTCTGCTAGCATTTTAGAAGAAAAATAATGAAATGGTCTGTCGTGTTAAGCACTCCTTCAGATATCTTTTTGTGTGTGATGGGCTTCCCACAACTGCTACATAAAGTGCCAATTGAAATTCCCCCTATCATATATACTTCTACAAAATATGAAGAGTGCTAAATACTTTAAAGTGAATCGATTTTCAGCGAAAGCATTTTAACCTCCTTTTAGGTCAAGAAATAACAATTTTCCAAGCTCACTGTAACCTGAGAATTAATCCTGAGAAGCAGGTGTGTGCTGCATAATTCATTTAGTCTGTGAAATTTATTGAAAATACTCTTCCTCAGAAAAATACTTGAAGGTTTTATTATAAATTTTAGGTGTGGTTCCTCTAACTTGTATTCTAAGTTGTATTCAGATTTAATATCTCTCAGATCACCTAAAGGATTTGCAATTCCCAATCTCTTCCTTTGTTAAGAATATAACAACAGAATGAGCAGCAAAATATGACAGGGTACGCTCATACATATAAAACTTGGGTACATTGCTGAAGCAATTTGCAAGTAAAAATATGCACTCTGTGAATTCACAGGAGTGGAGTACTTATGAAAATGACGTTCTGGCTATAGTCAATCAAGGGGGTTTTGTGTTGAAATTCTATTCCTAGATGCATTGCATTCAAGATTCAGTATATCGAAGAGTAACAGCACAAAAAGCATGGTTCACACTGTTGACCCCATAAACAGCTGGTGGTACAAGGAGAGAAATAATTCTTACAGTAGTTTGTCAAGTGACTCTAGCCATGCTTGTATCAGAAGACTTCATTCCACAGATCAATGAAATATTGTTACTGTTCCTCTCACAACCCTGTCAGTATTTTTATTATTAATCCTTGAAAATGTTGTATGTCCTCCATAAAATAGTCATTTGTTCTTCATCCTTAAACCACTTATTCTTAGCAATGAATATCAACATCAGTAATTGAGATCAGGTGTTTGGTACAACACATGGCTCTGTACTAGTGGAGTAGTTTTTAATTGATTAAATGGTGTCATTTCTTTCTTTCTGCTAGTGAAATAAATATGCAACTGCAACCTGTTTGCCATGGACATTCATTCTACAGACAACTGATACATTTCACATATTTTTAGCTCTAGGCTTTCACCAATTGCAAATTTAGGGGAAAATATTCAAAAGATGTAAATGAACTTGTGAAGATATGTAGGAATTGGCCAGCTGACTTCCAGCTACAGCTTTGAAATCCCTTCCTGAAAATGGTTGGGTTTGTTTATTTTCTCTAAGGTCTATTTTTCCCATTCAGCCTATGATCATACCTTGTAGTTTAAACCCAGCTGGCAACTCAGCACCACACAGCTACTCTCTCACTCCTCAATCCCCCATTCCCACCTTGGAAGAAGGGGAGGAGAATCAACACTAAAACTCTTAGGTCGAGATAAGAAAAAAATTTAATTAAAACGAAGTAAAATATAATATTAATAATAGCAAATTTAAGGAAAAAATAAAGATGCAAAATTCAAGAAAAACAAGTGATGCACAAAACAATTTCTTACCACTCGCAGACCAATGCCAAACCCCATCCCTGAACCATAGTCAGCCCCCCTTCCAGATGACTTCCCCCAGTTCATTTGCTGCACAAGACATTATATGGTGTGGAGTATCCCTTTGGCCAGTTCAGGTCAGCTGTCCTGGCCATGCTCCCTTCCAGCTTCTTGTGCACCTACTCGTTGGCAGAGCATGTGACACTGAAAAGCCCTTGATTTAGGGTAAGCACTACATATTATGCTCCCTTACAGTTTTTTGTGCTCTTCCTCACCGGCAGAACATGTGATGCTGAAAAAGCATTACTTAGGAACAATCAAAGCATCAGTGTGCTATCAACAGTATTCTCATACTGAATCCAAAACACTACACTGTACCAGCTAGTGAAAAGAAGTGGACTCTCAGAAGAATTAAAAAAAAAACCAAACCAAAAAAAACCCAACCACAAACCTAAAAAGACCCACCATAAATTATAGGGTAAACACTGATACGGTAGACCTGCAAATTGTCTTGTTACAGAGACAAGGTTCCACTCATGGAACGGTTTTTAGATCTCATATTTCACATATGTTTAAGCACAAGCAGAAGCATAAACAGCACCAACAGGTCAACAGAAATGTAAACACCAGTTTTAAACACTTGGAGTGTGACTACACCATAGTTATTTAACCCTATAATTATTTTATACTGCATGAATCACAGCAGTCTGACCAAAATTTGATCCAAAATTTTCCTATGAGTTTCCGCATTTGTTCATGAACTCCATTTGGACGTCAGTGGAATTTGTCAGTTCATTTTCTATCCCTCTGCAAGATATCTGACATTTTTTTCTTTCACCCAAAAAACACAAACCCCTCCTGTTTCAAACAGAATTGGTAATCTGCATTTCCAATCTTAGTATTTTTATTAATACATAACATACATTCCTTATTGCTGATGAAAATCCTTGATCTGTGACACTTTATTTCTTTTTATATGGAGATATCTCATTCAGTCAACTTCAGACTTGTGAAGTAGAAGAGTGACCTGTCTTAGAAAAATAGACTGCTGTCCTTGCAAACCACATAAAAAGCTCCCACGAGTAAGAAAGAGGAAGAATGAGTTTTCATGTAACTTCTCTTGCTTTAATCTCCTTTGCAAAACACTTGTGCTCTAAACTGGGCATAATGGGTGAAGATACCCATTACCGAAAGAAGATGAAAATCCAGCCTGTTACTTCATGAAAAATGTCCCTACTGTGTCTCTGTATCTCTGTAGATACTCTATATCTATTTGCTTGCTGTTTTCAAGATCCTCTGCTGTACACCCGCACATACCTACAAAGTAGTCAAAATATAAGTAAATATATATATATATCACGCCAAAAGCTGAAGTTTGTGTTACTCACTGAAAGTTATTGCTGTCTGTAGATCAAATCTGGCAGCTCTTAGTCGAAACTTTCTGTAGTCATTTCAGATTTCTTCTTGCATAAAGACTCAGTATGGACTATAGTTAATGCATCTTTTATTGTCCTCCTGGTGATAGCCACTTTATTATGACTTTACTAAAATTACTAAATTTTAGCTGACCAATTAATTTCAAAAGCTCTAGTATTAAAAGGAGTTGTCATTATAATCTATTGCACTTGAAATAATTCCTCAGTGTTTACAATGTTTCCTTGCCTATCTCCTCTGAAAGGAACAGTTAATTAAAATATTGTTAGCCACTCCTCCAGGAACTATAAACTTGTCTGAAAGAATTTTGGCTCACTTTTTTCCCTGTCTAACCTCTTATAAGAGGTTATGCAGCTGTGACCCAACTGCATGACCCACAAAGGAATTAATGTGCATAAAGACATAGCAAAAGAAGGAAGAAATGTAAATCAAATGAAAATCTAATCATATAAAAGTATGTGCCACATTTCAAAGTGGATGCAAAACACTAGTGTGAATCACTAGATATAGTTAAAGTGAGTTTGTGTGGGCAGGTTTTTGGCAGTGGCAGGGCTATAGGGGTGGGTTCTGTGAGAAGCTACGCGAAGCTTCTCCATGTCTGGCAGAGCTAATGCCAGTGGCTCCAGGATGGACTCATGAATTTTTCATTATACTTTCTCTCCCCTGTTTATTTGCAGAGGGAAGTGATAGAGAGGCCTTGGTGGGTGCCAGACATTCAGACAGGGTCAGCCCACTACAACAGTACAGGGACCTTGAAAATCATGTCCTTGGTTTTCTTTTACAGAAAATGTGCTTGAGTCTCAACTTCTTGTAACACTACACAGGACTATAGTAGAGTCAGTGGCAGAGCCAATGGTCAAATCTGTGTCCTTAGGGTACTTTTAAAGAAGCAAATTTTTCCATACTATTTAATGGTTACACCTCCCTGTAGCGTCACCAGCCTTTACTTCCCAAGTAACTTTCAGGTGTGGCTGTGCAGCAGCATGAGGCAGGGAGTACTTCAAACAGCAGTGCAGGTGAGACCAATCTGTCCTCAGAGGAAATGGAATGATGTACCCATACTGGCTAAAGTAGTGCCATGTACTTATACTTGGGAGCAAAATCCAGCATGCCCTGGTTTATTTAGTGGGGAGTGGGTGGAAGAGAGAAAAGAAAATAAACTAGTATAGACATACTAATTTTTTAGCTAATGGAAAGCAATAGGATACAATACTGTCTAAGGCGACTTTAGATTATGTTTTAATGAAAATATTCCGAAATCATCTTTATGAAGACGGCATAGTTCTCCATTTACTGACATATATTTTGAGACTGATTTTGATCTTACCTACAATACAGTAACCTGAATGTTATACCTGAATAGACCGACAAGAGTGTGAAGTGACTCCTAGTGAAATTTCAATGCATAACCACTCAAGCACAAAGAGTTAAAGAATAATCAGTAATGGTATACAAAAATTCAAAATTCCAAGGAGGATGTCAGCTTAAGCCAACATGAATTCTGCCACTGATTGGCAATGGAAGAAGTTGAACTACAATTTTGCAGGTGCCCTGGATTTTAAAACAAGGTAACTAAATAAATTTTCATTCTGCTATGATAGTAACAATTAGGCCTGCTAGAATAATAATACACTTATTACATTTTATCTAATAAGATCAATCTTTTGCTGTTTACAAATTACAGTAAATAGTTTTTTTACATGCATGCACTGCTAGCAAGGAAAAAACCTCAACAGCCAAACATTTGATATCAGTTAAATACATACATGTATACTTTGAAATATGTATTTGATCTCATTTTGCAGAGACTGGCTGACTTTTGGGGTTTTTTTGGTGCATATGATTTCCAGGTGATTGCTGAGATAATTCTTCTCATCTGGATTGTGGGAGATCAGCAAATGACATTCATTGGGAGTCAGAATGGAAAACTGTTTTACATGGATTGATGGAATCCTTTCTCAAGTTTACATTTGTTACAGCTCTAGAAAAAGCTATGAAATACGTAATACCATGAAGATGTAGCAAGGAAAAAATAAAGGACGTTTCTTTCCTGAATATGTTTCTTTCATTTATCATCAGCTTATCAAGAAATGACCCATCTAGAACATCTAGTGAATAACAGAAGATAAAGTGAGCAATATTGCATCATATCATTGAGGTAGGGCACGACAAAGTGAAGCTTTCCTCTTTGCTAGCTGCACATCGCAGCAAAATTATTTCAGCTTCCCACCTCAAAACTGTTCTGGCCAGACTTATCACTTTTTTAAAGTAGGTTTTCAGTGATTTATTTTCTGGTAAAGACTTTGATGTCTAAAAGCAGATAGTGTTTATAGAAAAGAAGGCTTTCGAAAAAGGCAATGTTTAGTATATATGTAAATATTTATTCTTTTTGATGATGATTCTTGACTAATGAATCTAGGTTATGACTCTATATGTCCCTGTACAAAAATAAAATAACTTTACTGAGTTCCCTGATTGCACAAAATCAGCATTCTTTCTCTCTTAAAAAAAAATTTAAAAAGAAGAGAATAGGTTTTTAAATATGATTCTATATTTTCTTCTAATCAAATAGAATGGCATTTTATAGCAAAATAACTTTTCAGAATAAACTGCACACAAGCATTTCAGAGGGAGTGAGAAATAGCACTATAAATATCATATTAAATATATGCCTTAACAATCATTAGAAATCAGTCTAGAAACTTTAAATAAATTATCATAGTATTTATGTCTTTGAAATCACCTGACAACCTGATGCTGCTTTCTTCCTCTAAGATCATTTGAAACCACATGAACCTTCTCCCTTTCAGAAAACAAACATTTTCATATCCCATAGAATATATTGTCCATTGCTAAGAATTTGTTACAAGGTATGGATAAGAGAACCTGCCTGGGTAGTCATTACAACAATTCCATATATAAAAGCTGCCTCTGACTTTTATTTCTGATAAAGCTTGTACAGAACTTATGAAGCGTTCTGGATTAAAAGATTATTCTATGCCTGAAGACATAAAGCCTTTTAGAATTCTCTTTGTCACTCCAAAATTTCTGATTTCAAGTACTATTCCACATTTTTTGAGAAAAAAACTTTTTTGAATGTTCTTGTTGATTTTCTTTTTTAAAAAAATATTAGCATTTCTTCTTCAACTACATATAGATTCTTATTTAATAAATTTCTAAAAACTTTGCAAGGAAGAAAATAATTAAAAAGGCAAAAACTAAAACTCAGGAATAAGAATAGAATAGAATAGAATAGAATAGAATAGAATAGAATAGAATAGAATAGAATAGAATAGAATAGAATAGAATAGAATAGAATAGAATAGAATAGAATAGAATAGAATAGAATAGAATAGAATAGAATAGAATAGAATAGAATAGAATAGAATAGAATAGAATAGAATAGAACCTACAACAATCATCTAGCTCAAATGCCAGACCACTTTAGGGCTGACCCAAATTTAAAGAATATCATTGAGGGCATTTTCCAAAAGTCTCTTAGACAATGACAGGCATGGGGCATCAACCTTCTTTCTAGGAGATCTGTTCCAGTAGAAAAATGTTTCCCAATGTCAAGTGTGAACTTTCTACTGTCAAGTTTGAGTTGTATAAAAAGAGATCTCAGGAAGTAAGGAAGAAAACCAAAGTGGTGTCAATAGCCTGCCACTCTAAATTGAAAATATTTCCATTAATGAAATTTTAGAATGTTGGATTTTATAAACAGTCCAAACAATGCTGATATATACTAATCAATACATTGCAGATGGAGCTACTTGTTTGGACAGTTTGGGAGCCTTTCCAAAGACCTTTGACCTTTTGCTGTTTAAGTCCATGCAATAGGGATGGACGATTCAGAGCTGAGATCGGCTGCCTGAGGGAGGCTTACACAGCTGACCAGGGGTGGGACCTTGATCGTTGGCAGGTGATTTAAATTGCCCCAGGGAGCACAAGCAACCTGGAGCACTTTGAACAGAAGGGGACAAAGAGGTGCACTGCAAATAGGAGCAAGCAAGCAGGAGCGGGGCACGACAGTGAGGGCAGTTTGCACAGGCAGGGCGAGCAGGAGGGGCACAG
>NW_008658860.1:0-959 GCF_000695815.1 Acanthisitta chloris
GCCATGCTTGAACAAAACCCTCAACAGGGAATTATTTGCAAACAGTCCTCTAAACTGAAGGTTTAATTTCCCTTTCTCACATGGATAAATGTAAGTGCTCACCAAGTTATAACCCACTCTCACTGGGAATTAAAGCCCATAAGAATGGGAAGTCCACAGGGAAAGGGTTTCCAAGCTTCTCATGAGCTGTGAGACACACTTGTGGCCAAGTCTCATGCCCTGGGACACATACCCTGGGTTTATTTTAGCTACATCTCACCTAAATGATGACCCAGATTGAACCAGCCTAAAGCTGTGCAGGAGGCACTGAGAACATCAGGTGCAACACGACTTGCAGGAGGAAATCTGGGCAAGTGTTTCTCAGGGTTTCCCACTAAAGCAGAGGATTTGAAAACACTCCTTTACATTTAAGGCTTAATTTCCCTTTCTCAGGAAGCCATTGGATAAATGTAAGTGCTCACCAAGTTCTAACCCACTGTCACTGGGAAGTAAAGCCCATAAGAATGGGAAGTAAAACACATAAGAATAGGAAATCCATAGGAAAGGGTTTCCAAGTGTCTTATGAGCAGTGAAAGAGAGACTTTTGGAGCCAAGCTTCATCTCCTGGGATGCATATCCTGGGTGTATTTTAGCTACATCTCACCTAAATGATGACCCAGATTGAACCAGCCTAAAGCTGTGCAGGAGTCTCTGAGAGCATCAGGTGCAACACGACTTGGTGATGCAGGAGGAAATCTAGGCAAGTGTTTCTCAGGGTTTGTCCCTAAATCCAAGGATTTGCAAACACTCCTTTACATTTAAGGCTTAATTTCCCTTTCTCAGGAAGCCCATGGATAAATCTAAGTGCTCACCAAATTCTAACCTACTGTCACTGAGAAATAAAGCCCATAAGAATGTAAAATCCACAGGCAAAGTGTTTTCAAGTTCTTCTGAGCTGTGTTTTCCCTCAGGACATTCCT
>NW_008658860.1:976-5191 GCF_000695815.1 Acanthisitta chloris
AAGTCTCCTGCCCATTTTCAGTTCCACCAGCAGCTCTTCTGGGATGATTTCAGTGGGACTAATTATAACCATCACCTGGAGGAACACGTGTAGAGCCTAGTTGGGGCTGTGCAACTGATGTCACAGCTCTCACAGGTAGCAGCAGATGTTGGTACTTCCTCAGGCCTGTGAGTCATGGACAGGCACAAGCTGAAACTCTGAGCCATTGTGTGATTCAGTTGGCTGAATGAGATGAAGGAGCCTGATACGGTGCTCTGGAAAAGGTGCCTTTCACATCTCAGCTACACCACAGGGCTGGCTGCGAATGGGTGAGGGTGCTGAGCCACACACACAGCCACACTTCCTAGGGCTTGGATCAGCTTTGCTTTCAAAACTTTCCTGCTTTTAACAACCCACAGAATATTTTGGAAGGTACTTTGAGCTATTCTTTCTCTACAGAACTCATGTCATACATTCTCTGCAAAAATACCTCAATGGCAGCTTTGATTGATTCATGGATGCTGAAGGAAGGAGGAACCAGTTGATCATCTGGGCTGAGCTCCTGTGTGGCACAAGGTGGATAATGCCATCAGGACACACTGCCTCAAGCCCAAAGTCTTGCCTCTGATTAAATTCCATCCCCTGGGAGGGTGTCCAGTCACCTGTCTGAGGGATGAGTCACCTTATGTGCTTCCAGCAGCACATCTCTTCTTGCAGGGAGGGCTGTGACAGCAGTCAATGATATTCAGGGGCTCCAGCCTGGCTTGACACCAGACCATGACTGCCAGAAGACTTCTGGACACTTCCAGGCTTCCCATCTCCCCTCTCCAGCCATGGGATGAGAGGTCACCCACTGAGGGTGGAACAGGGGTTGAGGATCAGGGTTGTTGTGAAGCCGTTTGTGGTTGTGTCCTCATCTTCACAGGCTGTTGATCCACGGGCGCTGTCCCCCCATGCAGCTCAGCATTGTGTCTTCTGTGTGGAGCTATAAATATGGACTTGAGGAAGGAGACTCTGGAGCACCCAAAGAAAGAGACTCTGGAGCACCCAACCAGAAGGGATGGGTTGATAGTAAGAACTGGGGGGTTTTCTGGGATCCTAAGTCCCTCAATGGCTAAACCAGACCTCCTGCTTTCAGGCCAGTGCCCTCATCATCAGCACTCCAGCATTTCCTCCCCTATGGAGAATCCATCCCAGAAAAGCATCACTTGCCCAAAGGCAATTCCCACCTGGGGGAAGGTGCTCTCCAGCAGCAACACTTCACCTCTCATTAGTGAAGGTAATCTCATTGAGCCTTGATGAACCTCCTTGGTGCAAATGGAGCTCTGAACTTCAGCTTCCAGAAGGATGTGAATACAAGCCCAAATTAAGGGCCCTGAGGATTTACCAGATAGCACAAAGTCAAAACCAGCACTCAAAGTGTGAGGGCCATGATCACTCAGTGTCTGAGCTGCTTCCAGCCCCATGGAGCTACCCCCTCAAGAGCAAAGAGCTGGAGAAGAAGAGGGGCTGGAGCCTGCCCAAAGCAAGTGAGAATTCACTTGGCACAGCACAGAGCTGGATCAGGGGGCTCAGCTGCTCTTCAGGGAGAGTTTTTCCCTCTGGGGTCTGTTTTAGACACCACAATCCTTATTTTAAAACAGTCTGTGCAGTAAATGGCATGGATAAGCATCAGAATTCAGAGAGAGGTAGAAGAAAAACATTATTGATTTCTGCTCCTAAAATACCAGGGACAAGTTTTCAGCCCTCCAGGCTCTGCATCTCTTGCTCTCACCTCATTACCTGCAAGCTCAGCCCAGTTACAGGATTGCCACCCTGATACTGGGCAACTAGGGTACAACCTGCAGAGCTCAGGTGACATGTGGTTAGGAGGACAAACCCTGTGGGTTCTGCCCTGTTGCACACAGCTCCTTCCCCTGCACTGCACTGTGTGTTCAGGATGTGAGTCCTCAGTGTACTCACACACTTAGCATGCACCAACCCCCTCTGACACTCACACAGCTCTTCTCCTGCTGCCTGGAGCCTGGGGGTAATGCTGCAAAGCTGTGCTATTCTCTGTGTCTAATCAATCCAGCCAATTAGTCTTACTGGTGTCACCTGGGCCTCGTTGCCGAGTTTCACAGGCAAATCTGGGCAATCAGCTGCTTAACTGCCCCTCTCTGTACCAGGTTTCTCACTGATGGACGTGCTGAGTGCACATCTGGGGCAGCCACACAGCTGTGACAAGTGTGACCTCACTGTCACACAGTGCCCTGAATCCAGACACGCACCATGGGGACCTCAGAGCAATCTGCCAGGAGCTGAACACCATGGGGACCTCAAAGCAATCTGCCAGGAGCTGAAGGGGCTCCAGGGAAGCTGCAGAGAGACTCTTGGGTAGGAACTGCAGGGACAGGACAAGGAGCAATGGGGAGAAATTGCAAGAGGGAAACTGAGATGAGATCTTAGGCAGAAGTTTTCCCTGTGAGGGTGGTGAGACACTGGCCCAGGTTGCCCAGGGAGGCTGTGGCTGCTCCAACCCTGGCAGTGTTCAAAGCCAGGTTGGATCAAGCCTTGAGCAACCTGTTCTGGTGGGCGGTGTCCTTGCCCAGGGCAGGGGGTTGGGACTCCACTCCAATGCCTTAACATCCTATGACACTATGAAATTTGGTTCCACTACCAGACCAAGCATATCCCAGTTTTTTTTCCTGCAGCACATTGTCTCCTTTCCCTTGGGTTTGTTTCACTCCCAATGTTAAATGCAGAACCTTTTCCAGGAAAATGGACATTCCCAGGTCAGAAGTGGAAGGGAATTTGCAGGGATGACACATCACCATCCCTGTGGTCTGCAGTGTGTCCTGGCAGGAGGAGCTGGAAGGGATTTACCCCCAAGCTGAGGCAGGAGGCAGAGCTAAGACCCAGAGTCTGCACCACAGCAGATTTCTGCTCTGGTATGAGGTGACAGTGGCATGTGACACTGGTCTCTGCCTCCTGGAACCTGCAGCACAGGCAGAGGAAGGCAATATTCCTATAACAGGGTCTCAGACCTTTCAATCACAGCATGGGACAATATATTTCATGCAAATGGGCTATAAGTGACTCTCAAATGCCTCAGCTATGCTCAATGCCAGGGGAGCTGTTTATATGCCTCAAAATGCCTAGCTCCAAGCTGCCAGGGAGCTCAGGAGGATTCACACATGGGTGGGTAGGGAAGGGCTTTATCCTGGCCACACTTTACAGCTCAGAAATGTGCCAGCTCCAGCTCTCCTTTTAGCTGTTTTTATGGCAGGAACTGCATCAGGGACAACTCCTGCACAGGTTTTGTCCCTCCCAGGGATGTTCTTAGCTGCCAGGGTGATTGTGCAGCTAAAAGGTGTTTAAAATTGCCCATCCCCAAAGCCCAGAGGGATTTCCCCCTGGAAAGTCAGGTTTAGAAGTCCTTTGCTCCTCTGCTTGGTCACAGATTGAAGGTGCTGTGAGCTCAGGGGAGTTTGGCACTGCCAAACCCTGAACAGGAGTGTGTGGAAGTGATGAAGTCAGGCTTTGCACAGCTTGTTTTGTAGCTGGTTCTATCCCCCAACTCACATATTAATGCTAATAGATTAGGCAGAGATTGAGTTGGATCAGATAAATATATTAAGGCATCATCTGCATCCAGCATTAATGCAAAGCTCTCTGAGCCCTCCTAATGCTCAGCATATTTTCATTTGGGGCATGGATGAGCTGCCAAACAGCCAGTTGCAAAATCAACTGACAAGCAAGCAAGATGTTCTCTTATCACTGTGCTGCCCAGGGAAAGGACTTGGGAGAAAGCAGTGCAAATCAAGCCAGTGCCAGAGCAGGATCCACCTGGCAGCTCTGGAGCCAGGACAAAGCTTTCCGCAGTTGGAAGTGGATTTGTGGTACATTACAAAGCATCAGGGGATGTGGCAGGATGAAGATACAGGTGATGGTGGTTGAAGTGCTCAGACTAGGTGAGCTCTGTTCTATTCTCTTGGTGACAATGTCATTAATCTCAGTGGCACTGGTGTAAAATTTGGAGCTGCACAGGGAAAATAACATGTGAATGACTCAAATGTCTCTTTTTCACTTACAAGGTCAGATATGTCATTGCCACAACTGCTTAGAAAGTTCACACCACTGGATGTGTCCCTAGAAGGAGAATCATAGAATGTCCTGGGTTGGAAGGGACCCCCAAGGATCATCAGTCCAGCTCCTGCACAGGACACGCTAACAATCCACCCTGTGCCTGAGAGC
>NW_008658861.1:0-505 GCF_000695815.1 Acanthisitta chloris
GATGCCAAGAAGTTGTAGTTTGTCCCCAAGTACAAGGTGGAGCTCACTTCCAAACTTCCATTTCTTCCTGAGGTCAAGAGGCTTGCCTAGCTTTGCCCAGGTGCTGAAGCTTTCCAGACATATACAATTCATTAGAGGAGGTGGCAGTGGGTTAATAGAGATTGCTCACTCACAGAAGCTGGGACTGAGAGACTGGGAAACTACATGCAGTCAGCAATCATGAGGCACTGAACTTTTCTTCAGAGTACAGCATAAAGCTGTTCTGTGCCACCAGCCCAGACACCACCTTAAATAAGCTTTTCATGCCATGGCTATTTAGTGTTGTGTTTCATAGTACTGAATGACTTGGATTTTTATTTTTTTATGTTTGTGCTACATCGCCTGCTTCTCACTGAGGTAATAATTTCACTATTGTTCCTTTCATTTTGATTATGACAGAGTTTCTTTAGTTGCATTCAGTTAAAAATACAGTTTGGTATAATTTTTGAGGATCCTGAAGAGCTAG
>NW_008658862.1:0-204 GCF_000695815.1 Acanthisitta chloris
CCGCTACCGATACCTGGCGGATCCTCCCCGTGTTCCCGCCCTCCCTCAGAACTGCCTGACGCTGAAAGGGATATTACCGAAACGCTGCAAGCTGTGTTAACGCGCCTGGATAAAATAGAAATAGAAGTTAAGTGCCGGGAAGAAGCTAGCAAGCATTCTACTCCCTGGAAACTAATTAGAGAATCCACAAAAAGTGGCTGCTGC
>NW_008658862.1:572-778 GCF_000695815.1 Acanthisitta chloris
CCAGCTCTGCTCAGGGGGAGGGACCGGAGGGTGGATCGGCTGTTCCAGGGAGAGGGAGGTTTGGGAGCCACACTCTGACTTGTGTCCTTGGAAAAGGATTAGGGAAATATTTCAGTAGACCTGAATCACAGACTGCAACAGTTAGACCGTGCAAATTGGATGACAGAAACCTTTCTTTCTGTCTATAAAACAGTCTAGGGAAAAGT
>NW_008658863.1:0-14304 GCF_000695815.1 Acanthisitta chloris
GAGGGCCCCGGGAGCTCCTCTGCGACACGAGTGCGCAGCTTTGAGCTCCGGCGACTTCCGCGCCTCGGGGCAGCTCCAGGAGGCTGATTCCTCCCCCCGTCCCTCGTCGGGTGCAATGTCTTGAGACACTCCATGCGGGTGATCACATAGTCCATGTTCTCCTGGGACAGCTCTTGGATGCTTTCTGCCACTTGTGAGAGCTCTGGGCCTTTCTCTCCTTCCAACTGGGAAAGCTCTTGCTCAATATAGTATTCTATACCTCAGCTGCAGAGGCGCATGGAGCTCCTCTCCCTCAGCAGCTCTGCCCATGGCAGCAGTAGCAGCCTCAGAGTCCCTGGGCCTCGCTGATATCGATAGCCTTAGGAATATCTTCTCCTTATTTTCCATTATTAATCGTTATTTTTTATATGGTCAGTCGCTTCATGTGACTAACGATCCTTTCCCCGTGGCTGTATGCAGAGGGGTTGTATAAGGCTGTTGCTGAGGAAAGTTAAAATTATATGTGAAAGTATAATCCAAAAATTCAACAGGGAGTCCTTAAAAAGCGTATCAGGATTCTGAAAAGTCCTGAGTTGTTAAGAAATTTGCAAGCAAATACATTAATTTTGTTGAAACTATCTAAATTTCTTTTTAGAACCTTTTTTAAACAAACAGGAGGGTTTTTTTATCCCATATTCATACGTTGAAACAGAAAATTTAACATCTGTAGCAGTGGCAAGTAAAGTGTTGGCTAAAATTAAATTTATAAAGGTATTCTACAGTCCCTTATTTAATACTTAGCAAATTGAAAAAACGTAAGAATATTTCTCTAATATTCTAAATATGCCAAGAACTGTAGATTGATATGTCTGCCTAGAAATTAGCTGGTGAGGATTATATCAACAAAGGACTAGGGGATAAAGTCATAATGAATGTTGCTTCAAATGGGGTCAAGAATAGTAGTGGTTTTTTCGCCTTCACTGCCTGACTACAATGGGAGTTCCATAGTGGAATATATAGGCCTCCCTGGAAAAATGTAGTCTTTCCAGTAGCTGATTCAAAGCGCTCAGTTTACCCAGTATTTGACTCCCAAATCCTTATCTCCTCCAGCTAATGGCACCTGGTCTCATGATTCCTTCAGACCAATGGTGTCTCCCTCCAGCAGCTGGCACTCAGATCTCTTATGCTTGCAAATTAATTTCATGTGACCATTCCTAGTACTCACAAGCAAAGTCTTATGATCTAGAATTCAGATAAGATAGGTAGAAATTAATAAGAATATTAGACAAACTGCTACGGTCAAGCACAGGGCTCAGTCAGGCATGCGTATCAACTAGCACTTGCTCAACTACAACCAATAATTTTGCATGCTTTTTACCCTCTTCTGTATTTATTGATCTTAATTCACCTTGACCCCTCCCTTTTTGCCACTTTGATCTTTCCCCTAGAAATGCCATAATAGGTTTTACACAGTCCCAGAGTGCTCTCTGCTGTGTTCCCTCTTATTGCAGTGAATAACTATGTTTTTCCTCATTAACATATTTTTTTAATAAAACTGGTTTAAAATGGTAATATTTGGGACTGCACACCTGAGTCTACATAAACCTAATACTCCCAAAGTCTTCCTCTTAAATACCAGCATTTACCACTGGATTTAAGATGAGAATAAAATAATTTCAGTGAAAATTTAAACTACATTTGATTCAATATTCAGCATTTTCTTGCTTTACTTGCAAGAAAGAACACATATATGCTGTCTTATAATAAGCTTATTGTAGAAGCTGTTGGAGATCCACAGCACAGAGTCATTGACCTCAGTGCCAGGGACCACCCTATGTAGAACCGTGAAATTACTACTGCTGAGTAGCCTGCATCTGCTCAGTCAGCCCTTGGGTAGGTGGTGAGGTCACGTCTCACTTAGAAACCCTTAGACTCCCACTTCGTTGTGATAGAAGGGATCACTGTAAGTGCAGGGTATTCTACAGAGTCCTTAGGGTTGCAAGGTACATCTGTAGGCTACCCACAGCCTCCTGCAGGATTTGGGGTTGTGGGGATCAGCACATGGTGCTCAGCTTGGAGATGCTGGGACCAGCACAGCATGAGGGTCAAGATCCACAATGCTCACTCAGGACTCAAGAAGGCCAGAACTAATTATCCTGGAGCATCAAAAGCATGGATTCTCTGCAAGGAAGTGTGAGCCGGCAGCCATGGTTGGCCACAGCAAGGTAAGGGTAGTGCCCTCAGCTGCCAGAGTGCTGTCCTATGATAGCTGAACAAGGTGAGCAGGATGGGGTTTCAGCAACAGTCTGGTGATCATCAAATGTGGAATGGCAAGTCAGATCTGAGGTGAAGCCAGAAATCCAATCAGTCCATTGGCATTCTTGGGGTCTTGACATGAAGAACTAATTGAGTCAGAGTGTTAGCCCCATCTGTCTTTCTCAGTCTTGCTCTTCAAAGTAATATATTGATTGAAGCAAAGTTCTCTGTGTCTATGGTGCTTGAACACCACTTCATAGATTTTTATTTTTCCCTCCGAGAAGGAGATGTATGTTCTTGCTGAATTGCAAAAATGTAGCAGAATGATGCACAAAATATCACAGCAAAGTACAGTTTGGCTGTTTAGTTTTGGTGAGTTTTCTACATAGCTCTGGAAGGGTGTATTACTAGAATGTGAAAAAGTTGCCATCACAGCTACTTTTCCACAGATTAATAACATAGATTAACATATTCTGAAGGGCTGAAAATCAGTAGGCATACCATTTAATTTCAATTGATTGTGAATTGGAAATGATTCCACATTTGCCTTTGGGTCTACTACTAAGATTGTTTGAAATGTCTGGTTGTGTCATTTAGTGTAAGCACTTTATTATCTTCCACTGACCCATAATAAATTTCCATGGCTAGCTTGTAAAATATGGCTTTTAACTCATCACACTGAAGTAGATTCTCACAGGCTTACTGCTGTGCTTAGCTTTGCTTGCTCTGTTGTAGTAAAAATTAGCAAAGAAAATGAAGCATCACCTTAAGAAACTTTAAAATTTTCCAGTTACATTTTAAAGCACCTACACTGCAGTCAGTATTTCTCTTGTGCTAGACATTTAGTACCAGAAATGATTACATGTAATAATTGCATGTAAACAAGATTGATTGCTTAGATGTCTACAAAGGGTTTTACTGATTTCCAGCCTTGTTTGAAAGCATAATCTTATGATGTTGACATTGTGGCTAACTTCTCTCAAAATGGTCTGGATGACATAAAAGAAAACCTCCTAGACCGTGTGAAGCTGTGTAGTTTATAGTGCAGGTGATAACAATACTGTTTCCTGTTTGTACCTGTGCTGGAAACAGGGAGAAATGACATGTGTGGACCATTTCCAGGTAGAAGATGTCTTTCTTCTGAAGAAACTAGAATGGAAATTGGATCATAGTGCATATTAATTGACTATAAAACAGAACTAAGGGTGGCACAAAGCACTAGAACAGCTTCTAGTTTTGAAGTATGCATACTCTCTCTGCTGTCTTCTGATTTTAAGATCTTCACCACTGTCTCGTGTGCATGGAGAAACTTAGTCACCTAAGAAAAGACTTTATGGATGAGTTAAATGTGTGAATGTCTATATTTAATGGAGATCTAGCCAACATAGTCTCAAGTCTTGCAGGCTGTTTCTTACGTCTTGATGTAAATATCTACTCAGCTGGATAGCAATCTAGATCTTCCTGGCAGTTAAGGGCAAGTCAGTTCCTGAATATAGTCATCATTGCCATTTGATAAACCTTAAGCAGGACCTTCCTTGATCATGTGTGTCTCCCAGCCCTAGTTTAGTGTTAGCTTGAGAGAGTCTACCAGCAAGGATAGTCAAGGACTGTGTTGTGTTTCAGAGACATTTATTTGCTTCCAGTGACTGTAAAGGGAGTGTATGTCAGCTCAAATAAAGACAACTGTGTTTGGTCAGAAATATTCCACTCATTACATCTATAGTACCTGTCATATAGAAAAGAAAGAGAGGGTCGGATGATGTTCTGGGATATGAAAGATTGATTTGAACTCCTACTTTTTTTGCCTGACTAACTACCAGCTCTTACATGTCCCAGATGCTCTCTGGGTTGAAAGATATTAAGAATTAGGTCTTTCTCAAATTTTCTGGTTCAGCTTCTTCTGAGTTTTGTACAAACTGAAATGCACAAAACCAAGAGAAGGACTCCTTAACGTAGTGGAAACCTGCTGGAATTGACTCAGTGTACACCTAAACTAGTAAATTAATCAGGCTTATAACCTTCTGTCAAAAAAATTATAGAACAGTTAAGGAACCGTCCAAATATATAATCCTAAATTCTCTTATTTTATGTAACTAGGTAGCTATATTCAAACTATGTATTTGGAAAGACGTTCTGTAGTAATTGCTAAGGTGTGTAGGACATTATTTGGGAGCGCTGACTAGCTTAGGATAAAACCAGATCAGCAGGAGTCTTACAATTTAATAGCTATGGGTGGGCGGGTTTGAGTATCTAGGAAGCTAGTTACATTTCTTGACAGCCGTTTAATTTACTAGTAATGATACAGTCTCATGCTCCCTTCTATATTTCAGTGAGCTATAAAGTATGTTTTATTAAGTATATCTTATAGAAACTAGAATATGGCACATTCCACCCGTATCCACATTTTATGCCTGATTTTTATACACCCACCTTTCATTTAATTCACTTATATACTTGTTTCAAAGAAATTATCTAATAAGATCTTTATATTGTAGATCAACTTTCAAATTTTTGAACTTCAGAAAGAGACCAGTGCAAAACAAAAGGGAATACTGCACAGGGAAATCTCAGGAAAGAACTTGCTTTGGGATTGTGCACAAACAAAACCAGCAAAACCTAGGTGGCACAATGGTTGAACACATTCAGGAAGGTCTTGATCTGGATGCCACATAGCATCATGCTTCTCAAAGAAAAAGGGGGCAGCAATGTGACAGTGGTGGTTTAGAGAGTGGGAGCTCCCTGTAGAGCAGCCTCGGGGCATGGAAGCCTGTCACGGTCACCTACAAGCTCCAGGGAGCTGCAGCTGAAGCTAGTTCTGAACAACTGCTAGACCAGCAGTGCCAGTGCTGTGCTTGTTGGTCCAAACTCCTTCCTGTGTTTTCAGCTCAAGTGCAGTTTATACCCAGCTTGCACCATGAAGCTGTATATTGCCAAACTATCCCTACTCAAACCTTTCTCCTAGAGAGGTTTTTATACAGTAGCTTCTGTACTTCACACACAAGTAGTCTTGGCTATTCACAGTAAAATATGCTGTCTTTCCTTATAACACATTTTTCTATGCAGTTATGAAATACTTGTTTCATTAAGCGGCAACAGGGAAGAGCAAACCATTGATGTAGATGTGTAAAGGTGTGTTATCATCTCAAGTTACTCTGCTGAGAACCTGACAAAGGCTCCCTTTCATGTGAAGGCTCATGCTGGAAATCATTAGATGAGATAATCACTGGCTTGAGAATGAAAGAAAAGGACAAGATAACACACATCAAATCTGATTCTTTGTAGAGGGCAGACTGAACATATGGCACAAGTGAAGTATTATCAGTAATACTTAATACTTTAGAAATACAGAAATACTTCGTGTACAGAATTAATTTTAAATTTGTGCTAATGGAGCAGTGAACCTACCTTATTGATACTCTGCTTTTCGTTCAAGACAACTCATCTTCAACAATCAACAGAATCTTTCTAAGTAGCAGAAACTTTTAAAGATAGACACTTCTGCAGTGCATTGCGTGGACTCCCATAGTTAATTAAATACACAGTAAATATGCAGACCAATCAGTCACAACTGAATGAAGTTAGGGCAGTTGCATTAGGAAACGTACTGCCAGCAGGTTGAGGGAGGTGATCATGCCCCTCTACTCAGCCCACAACTGAAGGATTGTGTCCAGTTCTGGGCTCCTCAGTACAAGAGAGACACGGAGCTCCTGGAGCGACTCCTGCAGGGAGCAACAAAAGTGATTAAGGGACTGGAACATCTCTCTTACAAGGAAAGGTTGAGGGAGTTGGGCCTGTACAGCCTCAAGAAGAGACAACTGAGAGGGGACCTCATTAATGTATACAAGTCTCTGACAGGAGAGTGTTGAAAGGATGTATCCAGGCCCTTCTTAGTGGTACAAACCAGTAAAACAAGAGGTAAGAGGCAGAAACTGATTCACAGGAAGGTCCACCTGAATATGACGAAGAACTTATTTACTGTGCGAGCTACCATGCAATCGAACAGATTGCTCTCTGAACATCTAACTGGAGATATTCAAGAACCCTCTGGCTGCAATCCTGTGCCATGCACTCAGGGACAACCCTGCTTAAGCAGGGAGGTTTCACCAGATGACCCACTGGGATCCCTTCCAACCTGACTGATTCCATGATTCTGTGAGCTGGATTAATGAGAACACTCTGCACAGACATGTGTTACAAGTTGTACAGAATTCTTACCTACTAAAAGGCTGAAACACTCTAATTTCTGGATGCATTTATTGCACTCATAATATTCCTACCAGTTACTATTTGTATGTGCTCTCATAGAAAGCTGTTCAGAAAATGTTTAAATTTTGAAAAAAACAAGAGAAATAAACAGCTGAGAGGATATGCAATGAAAATCCTTGTAAGATCTAACAAGATTTGAGTGAATAATTTGTGAGATGAAAACTATATGAATGTATAAAATGCGAATCCAAAATTGTTAATATTGGAACAAATAGAAAAATTTACATTGGAACAAAGTATAGAAGTTTTGAAAGTATTTTATGAAGTATACATATGCCTATATAATTACTATAAGGAAATATACCAGTGATAACTAGGTGTACCCCTGCTGATGTAGTAATAAAATCATACTTTGCATTAGTTCTACATTGTTGTATAACATCTCTTTACAGCATCAGCAAACATAGCAGCAACCATATAACCTACAGTAGGATTATAGCTTCAAGTGCCTGACAGTTCTTATCTTAACTTCCTTGCTTTTATCATTATTTTAATTTCAAATGGGCCGATCAGGAAAAATTACAGTCTAAGCAGATGGTTGTCAGAAATGTGCTTACCACTGTAATGCAATTGAGAGTTAGTGAGCAAGCATTTGCAGCTTGGTACAATATAAAATATTCCCACATTAACATGCCAAAAGAAATCAGAGTTGAAGAATATTTTATAATTGTAATTCACTCTTCACTGTTTATTTTTTAGATATATCAAGAGCAGAAAAACAAATGCTAAGGGCTATGCCAAAACCTGGGGAAAAAAAAAAAAAGACACTGAGATGAAGCAGACATGGAAGCTTCAAGATAACATGTGAACTTCCAATTAACTTTCTAAACAACCTGGAACAATTGATTCTGGTGAATCAAAAGCAGTGAGATTAATTAGATTAAAAATAACAGAATATTAAGCCAAATACCCGGCAAATTGATGTTTTATTTGTAAGTACTTTCTGCCAACAAGCTACAGTCTTTTCCTGTGACATTTCCAGTGTTATTGTTACTGAGTAATTCAATTATCAAACAAACAAATCTGAATTTATGTGGTTAATTAGCATGTTTTGACCTCAGCTGAAGTAGTCATGCACACTTGTAGAACTTCAGGGAAGACAAACAAAAGCACAATGAAAAGAGTAGGAAACTATCATTATTATTTCAAAAGGATGTAAGTCTAAATATATTTAGATAAAACTAACAAGTATATTCTACAGGCCTCATAGTAAGTCCCCTGTAGATCAGAAGGTGCCTACTTCTATTCTCATATTTTTAAAAGTACAAAGGGTGGCTAAGGGAATGCTAAATTTACAATAGGTATTTGTGCATGCCATACAGTAAACAAATTTATAGTTGACTTGTTACCTAAAAATTCCCTCTCTAAATTTTTCTTCTTCAGCGGACCTACCCACAAGTACTGCTCACATGTAAAAGATCTTATCTACCCATTATAATACTTGCAGATTTGCTTAGTGCTTCTCAGTATTGCTGACTAATTTGGATTTTACAGATGGTACGAATGAGTGAAAATGATCATAATGGAGAGGTGAAGATCAGACACTGAGTAGGAAAATAGTCTCCAAAAGAATAACGGCATTTCAAGATGCTTCTAATATGACAGGGTTTTTACATGTGGTTTTGGATGCATATGGGAATGAGGGATGTCAGTGATTACAAGCATTTCTTTTCCAAATGTCCTTGCCAACCCTTCTTTAGGGATTTCTTTCTCTGTTCATCCTTCTCTCTACTCTTCTTTGTTGATTTTTTTTCAATGCCAGAAACAATCCCTGTATATTTTTGTAGTATCCTAGAGGAGGGATTCAGGCTGCTTCTAGATCTATTGCACAAAAAAAAAAAGGAAACCAGGGGAGAGGGGCTAAGAGGCTTCAAGGTTTTTTGCTTTGTTGTCTACAGTGTTGAAGGTGACATGGGGGAGGAGAAATGGAGAACATACACAAACACAGCATCCTTTCCTCTTCCCTCAGCAGAAAGAGCAATGGCCTGTGCAAATAGAAGGTGAAGAAGGAAGACACTTCAGTCTAAGAAATCCCAGTCTTCTCATCCAAAAGTGAAATAAGTAGCTGTTTGCATTTAAAAATGTGATACTTTGGTCCTGCTTTGAGTCAGACATACTTATTTGTCACATATCATGACTATCTTCTCAATATTTCTCTTCCCTCATATTCCCGTTTATTTCCAAAGCAAGTAAGCCAATGTTCTCACTTGTTTCTAAAAGTAGCTTCTACCCAGAAAACAGCTGTTACACAAGCCTCAGCTAACATATTTAATAACTGTTCTTGTTACCCCTTGGTTGTTTCCTCTTGTGACTGGTTCCTTGAATAACATTCAGTTGCTAGATTTAAGATACCAATAGTGCTTTTTCAGCCTAAATTTTAATCAGTAACATAGGCGGAAGAAAGGTTCTTAGGTTTGGTTTTGTTGCTCTATGTGTGAAGGGGTAGTGTGAAGGGGTAGAATTTACTGTACTTGAAAGTCTTGAAAAGATGGAATGATTGTGCTTTGGAGTTGGAGTTTTTATGGGGTGTATTTTATTTAGGTGTTTGTTTTTTTCTAACTAGATTCTAGAGATTCCAGATACAGAGAAACTGGCTAGAGAGAATAAGATTTTAGAGGAAGAGCAAGAAAAAACATATGTAGAGCACAATTGTTAAAGCTAGAATTAGGACTGGTGATGGACTGTGTAGAAGTTTAGGATAAATGTGTGGATCCAGTCTGGTAAGTAAGAGCAATATAAATGTTTTTTGAGCAGTTCTGCTGTTGTCATGATGGAGAGTGTTTTGCAATTAATGAGGGAACAGTTTGTGGAATATTCACAGATTATCAGACTTTGTACACTATCGCTCTCCCAGAGGTGAGTACAAAGTACTCTTCACATGCTAATGACATGAAGATCTATGTCATTACCATGACTTATCTTTGGTTCAGCTTGACTGTTCATCCTACTTGCATTTTTCAGCTACAAAATTTGTGATTGTCATTTCTATTTTAGCATACTGAATCTCCATACTTGAGCATAATCCCATTGTCCTACATGTTTTGATAAGAAAAAGATGATACCTAATCCTAGGTCTTTGTGGACTAAAGGCCAGATTTCATCTATAAATGACACTAGTAATAAGTAAATACAAAATCAATAGTGATTGATAATTTGGATCAGAAGAGCATAGAAAGTGTGGCTGTTCTAATTTCTTTTTCATTTCTCCACTGTGTGGAGTTTATTTCTGTGGGTGGTTACCTAGGAAATGGTTGCAGCATGGAATTTGTTTACCTGTATTTTCAGATTGATTGTTAGTTTGGAGTGGGGTTGTAAGTTATAAGGGTTGAGCAGGGTTGTAAGATTTGCATTTGATGCTGTTAACAATATCAAAGAAGCTATAGTAGAATGAAACTTTATTTATTTCATTTTTGAAATCTTTCTTGGAAATCAATTATGTAGTCATGGGTTAATTTAGCTTGAGTGGGAAAATATTTTCCATAAAATAATACTGCAACATGAAAGAATACTTTGTGGCTCATGTAAATCTGTTGAAATACTTGTCTAAAGGCTTTATGTATCTGCTCATAGTTGAAAGTTCCATGTCATTGTTTGCAGTCCATTCTGCCAATTAATTACTTCATGACTAAATAATCTGCTGCAAATTCCTCATGCATAGTCTTTTATTTTCCAGAGATATTATAAGTTCCAGCTTTTTAACATATTGCACTCTAGATTGCTTCTGTAACACCTTTGTTATTTTGTAGTCTGTAAGTCTCATGGAATAAAATCTTTCTTTCTTACTTTTTCTAAAGGTATCTTTTCCAGGTTTTTTGGTCATTATATGAATGCCATTAACAATTATTATACATATTTTGAGTATTAAAGGTCAATTTTTACCAGTTTTGCACTATTTGATAATTATTTATACCTGCATAGCATAAGTATAAGCTACTAACATAAACTGGAATCATTTTATAGCCACTTAACACAGGGATAATTGGCAGTAAATAGTGCAAGGTAGTGGAAACTTAGGTGATAGACATGCAATTATATTTTAAAAAAATCAATGAAAGCTCCTCCAAATTACAACCATGGCATAAACAAAATGGAACAAAATCAATAAACTTACAAATATCCTTCATTGTCCTTTAAAGTGCTAAGAGTAAAAAAAAAAAAGCAGCCTACATCATAACTTTAATGCCAGAAAACCTGAGCTGTATTACATAACTGAGATTGCAGTGATTTCTGGAATCAAATGTACAAGAATGCAACTCTTTTTAGCTCTGATGTCAAAATAGAGGTTGGTTAGTTTAAAGGTCCCACTGGATTTCAATTGGTGCTGTTTATTAAAAATAAATTTCCTAGTTGCTTTGTACCTATAAGCTAAGCAAAACAACTGCAAAATAATGGTTTATTTCCCCAAACTAAAAGATAGATCATTGCAGAAAAGGAATATAAAAAAGGGGGGTGTGTTTTTTCTATTCTTGTCTGACAGAAAATCAACTGTTTCTATTAGTCTCCTAATTCTTCTCTTCAACATGTTAGCAATTTCTAATATTGTAAATATGTTAATTAATTAGCTTGTTTTTTTTCACTAAGAACATAAAACATGGAAAACTGAAAATATGAGGCTGAACATCAAAAGGAACGGCTACATAAATTAATGGAAGTGTGATGTGTAGGTTGTACTACTAAGTTCTGTTGTTCATTCAGGGAGAAATTTTGTTGTGAAATGTTGCTGAAACTAGCAGAGCAAATTCGACATGTGCAGTGAACTGCTGCAGAATCTCAGGCATCTGACTTAGAATTTTGCTGCAGCTTGTTTCATAGTGCACCCAACCAGATACTGTGGAGAATTTCAAGTTTTGTTTATTGCAGTTTGGACAGAATGTGTCTAATTTCCACTAGTAAGCAAGAGGCTGTCTCTAACTGAACTTTCAAATTAGTGAAATAGCAGGGAATTGATGAATAAAAGACTATCATTGGAATAAAAACTGTCTTTCAAGATGGAGGATGATCATTTCAGGGAAAGCTTTGCATTCTGCAAATGAGATGCTAGACACTGATTAACATATACGGGGCCCAACATATGTGAACAGCTTCTGCAAGTAGAAACAAAGATAGGTATGGAAAGAAATCAGCAAGATGAAAAAATAGAATGGCATGGAGGCAAGGTTATTAAAACCTCAGCTATAAAGAAAACAAATGCAGTATTAAGACTACCAGGTTGGATGGGGGCTCTGAGCAGCCTGATCTAGTGGAAGTTGTCCCTGTCCACAGAAAGGAAGTTAAGTCTCCTTCCAACCCAAGCCATTCTGTGATTCTATAATTAAGGCAAGAGCAGGACTAAAAGGCAGGTAGCAGGGGGCTGGCATAAACAATAAGAAAAGGAGGATGTTGTCCCTGTCATGGAGACTCCATGTAAAGAATCACATAAGGAACATGGCTATGATAAGTGGGACTTCTGTGCTACTTCAGCTGTCATGTCTGTTAGACTTCATGAGTTTGAAAAATGTCAACACTGTGAAGAGAAATAGGATGCAAAACCAGCAGTATTACAAGACTAAAAAGAGGACTAAAAGAGGCATGAAGAGCCCTGAAACTGTAGGTGAGAACACAGATAAGGGGTGTGCAATCTTTTGATTGCTAAAGCTGCAAGACAAAGGTGTGTTAAAAGAAACACACGTACAACAGGAGAAAGAAAGTACAAAAAAATTTGCCATATCCCCACTGATGTTCTGACATCATCTGTGTCCTACTGTTCATTGATGAAATTGCCCCTTTTTTTTTCTACAAGCAGGCGAGTGAATCAATGTACAGAAGATGCAATTTCTGAGATGTGAATATCTGAGATATGCAATGTGAGGACAGGATACCACAGGACACAGTAGTGAAACTCAAGGCATTATTTAGTTTTACAGAATAAAATAGCTAAAGTCTTTGCCAAAAGCTATTCTGAGTAAATGCTTAGAGTGTTTTACCCATCCCTGAAAGAAAACTCAGACTCCTGTTGTTCAAGCAAAAGAAAACTCCTGCCTGTCTTGTCATGTTATAAAAAGAAAAATAAAACAGCAAAACAAAACAAAGAGAAAAGCAACAAACACCACTCTGTGCCTACACAGGGAGTCTGTATCTGTGTGCATGTTCAGGGTATGTCCATATTCAAGCGGGAGCAAGAAAGGAGTTTTGTGTCTGTGGACTAGAGAATGGGAAGTCTGAATTATCATATCAGTGTATGCAAACACTGAGATAAGGGGATAGGATGTTTCAGGGACCTGTGAATGGAAGTGGAAGGACTGAGGGAGAAGTGAAAGAACAACTGAAACGGAATGGTGAGATAGAAGAAGCATATCACATTACACTAAACTACTGAAGTAAAGAAATTGTTGGATACCAAAATTCTGAATGCAAAAGATATGTTGCTAAAAAGAACGAGTGAGATAAAGACAAAGACAGATGGTAAAAAAATGGTACTTTTCAAAAACAATTTACAAGGATTTCACAGAAGAGCCTATTGTCAGAAAAACAGGCAAAAGAAAAAATGAAGAAAAAAATGAAAAAACAGCTAAGAGCACACACTTGTTTTAATTGATTGGGAAAAAAATTCAGAAATAAAGTCAAAATATAAAATTAATTGAGACAGCTGAAAATATGGGATGCTGAAACTTGCCTAAAGCAGCAGGGTGCCCAGAGCCAACTTTGACTAGAAAGTTTTAAATTGCAATCTGATGTTTGCAAATGATTTAAGTACAATAACTTTGCAGTACTTGTTACTTTCAGTTTCTGTGACAGCAGGCTGATCCTTTGCTGATCTGATTAGAGCAAGTGAAAGTGGAGACTTGAGCTACGTCTTTTTTCATGTAAAACAGAAAAAAAAAGGTGAACATTGTGCCTTGATTCTTTTTTCATGTAATACAGAAAAAAAAAAGGTGAACATTGTGCCTTGAAATATACATCTCAAAGTTTATTTATATCTAGCTAATGACAGATCTAAATTGTAGAAGTTTACATGTGAGTTAGTCTCATCTTAGTGCATAGAAATAGGCTGCTCTAGAACACAATTCATGTTATCATAAAGTAGCTGGCTAAAACAGATCAGTTGTATTGCTTTTGTTATACACAATTGCTTTTTTTTTTTCCACAGGGCCTGAGGTGAAGAGTTCAGCTGTTTGTCTGAAGTAAATCTACACAGCCTGTCAGGTATAGGACATCCCTTCTAGATGCCTGATAAAATAGTAGGCAAGAACAAATTCCTCTTTCCTCTTCACATATAGGATAAATACTGATAAGACTTCTTTCTCACATACTGTCTCTTAACAAGAGATATTTGCAAGACAGCTGCTCACTCTAAGCCAAAGCATCTTTTTCTCATCAGGGAAAATGAGGTGACCAGGTGAAAATGAAAACATGCCACAACTGACCACTTCCTTCAGATTTTGCCTTTCTACCTGACATATCTCTACATCTCCAGTGGGTCATCGACTGATTATTTTATCAGCTCCAATGATATAATCATATGGAGTTTATGTACTTGCCATATACTTTGGAAGGCTGTATCTAGATGATCCCCAGTGCACCTGTCCTCATGTTATGTTAACGACACCTCAAAGTCTGTTTCAGTCTCTCAAGTTTATCCTTTGCTAGTCTTTATCTTACTAACCAGTTAACAACATGTACAATTTATTCCTTTTCCAGCTAGTATGTCAACTCAGAGTCAAAGATGAGTTTTGTTATCATTGCAGAATCACAGAATCACAGAATGGGTAAGGTTGGAAGGGATCACAGTGGGTGCCTTGGGTTGCAGTGTGGGGGGGTATCCAA